>NC_056733.1:1105223607-1105258607 GCF_019279795.1 Protopterus annectens
TAGCTAATCTGCCTCTAGTTATAAAATGGAGCCTAATTTATAATCTTAGGTAAAATGAAGTCTTAATTTATAATCTTAGGTTAATGTGTGGACCATACAGTAAGTGGTTGCTTTGCAGATGGCTGATGCTGGCTAAAAAGACTCATTAAAACAAAGCAGCTGAGGCAGCAGTGTTCTTCATATAACAGACTCTGATGGCGCTTGACTTGATTTGCCTACACTACAAAATCTTAATTAAACTCCATATAGCTTGGAGTCCACTTTGAAATGGTTTGTTTGCAAACTGAGATTATATATCACTACTTGATATAGACAAATCTGAGGTAGCTGCACTTCAGGATGAAGATGTAATGACCCACAGCCTGATTTTTTTTTTTTTTTTTTTTTTTTTGCATTTGTGCAGTTCAAGTGAGGAATACATACCTTCTGATTTAAAGATTTCCCTTAGCAACTCTGGTCATAAAAAAGGATTCATGGCTAAACAATTCAAATCTCTCGACTACAGATTTTCACAAAATGTAAAAATTTTTAACTCATATTGTTGGCCCTTTTTCAAAACATTATGGTTTTCTAGCAAATTCTTGGCAAGTCATTAAAGACTGACGAGAGAAAATAATGATAGACGTTTGCGTTTCAGACTTCATGCCCTTCAGAAATTTCATACTAAAAAACCTGCAATTCTATCAAGTTTCTAAGTTTGTAAGAGCAATATTTCAAAATTTTCCCTGTTTTTGGGTCTGTGTCCCCTCATTGTTTATGGCTTTGTCCAGATTTCTTACTGTAAGAGGTTGAGAGGTATGAAACTCACCCATCTTTGTGAAACATCATGTAAGGTTCAAATCACATAAGATCCTGCAACTCTGAAACTTTTCTAGCTGAAGAGCCAGCTACATGGAAACCTATTTTTCAAGACTGAACTTAACAGGGAGTAAAAAAGAAGGCTTAAAGTGATACATCATTAATCATTCCAAAACAACATTAAAGTCCCAGTTAGGAAGAATTGGACTTGTTTAGATAATTAAAGTAACTCATTCCATCAGGAACAACTTCACAACAGATTTAGAGGCTAAGTCAGGCTCCGACAAAAGTAAAGTTGACAAGTCAGCAGAATGATTCTTGAAGTTGGAAAAAAAAAACATTTATCCATTAAATGTGAAAGATAGCTACCAGTTTTTGTCTTCATAACAGTGGGAAAATATCTTCCATTTTGTAAAATAGGGCTTCCTAGTAATTGGTTTGTTAATCTTCTGGAGTGCATCAACTATCTAGGTAAAGAAATGCTGTCAATATGGAATCAAGATTTTAGTCTCAAAGCCATGATATAGATGGCCCTGCATAATGGATGCTGCACATTCCTCTTGTACAGAAAAGTTGTTTTTTTTCACAAGGAAAGACTAAAGACTTGATCAGCCACTTCCATTACAACAGAGAAGCATGATTGTCTATTCCAATAAGAAGCTACAAAATTTGTCTGGCCGTTTTCCACTTCTTCTTTCTATAAGAAAGTGGAGTTGGGGGTTGATGTAATTGTTGAGGGTTTTACCTTGCAGTCAAAAGGTACAAGGTTTGATTCTCACCTTTGATAAGGAAATTGGCTAGACTTAAAATAACCCACAACAGCAGCTACACTAGTACTTACCTACAAACATTTAACATTTTTATTTACCGGGAAAGTCTGACTTGGTATGAAGCCAATTTTCAGCGGAGGCCTGGGAGAAACACTCTAGATGCATGTCTTTGTAACATGGAAGGAAATCGGAGCACATGGAGGAAACCCACATGAATACAGATAGGACATGCAGACTCCAGACAGAAGGTACCCCAGCTGAGAATCAAACCAGAGAAACTCTTGCTGTGAGGTGACAATGCAACTGGTGCACCACTGCAAATCTATAAGAACATGTTGAATCAGGAGACTTGAAGGTAATGCAGATAGAAGATCCCTCTCCCTCAGCTGTCTCTAAAGCACTGTAATGCCTGATATAGATGCTGGGATTTGAACAGTCTCTTTTGACAAAATTATCCCAGTTTGAAGTTTCCCAGTTGAAAGTCAATTCCTGAAAATAAATGTACAAACTAAGCTGTCACTCAAGACCTGCATGAACTGCTCATCTCAAACTGCCTGCCACCATGTTGCTTCTTTCTGAGAGATGAACATCTACTAACTGAATGTCATGGATAAGGTCAGATCGAACAGCTGTATTCCCAGACCACAAAGCAGAAATGACCTTATGCTTTGTGTTTATGTAATACATGATACTCATGTTATCGGTGATTACCTGTAAGACCTACTATGGGAGAAGATAAACCTTGAAAGATTTCATCATCATGAATACAGACATCTCCTACAGCTTGCTGTGGAGGTTCTCCAAGGCAGACAGATCATGTCTTCTGGACTGTCAAGGACTTGTTTGTGCTTCCTAGATTCATTCTGGGAATTAGTTAACAATGGCAAAGAAATTCAGGAATGGTTTGCCTACATTCTGGGTGGCTACTGTTTTCCACCACTGGAGCTTCTTGCCTAAGAAAGGTATGAAGAGACTCCTTATATGTTCATAGGTAAGTACTAGACAACCCTTAGGCTAAGTAAGAGCTCAGAGATTTATGATGATGTTTATCATCAGTCATCATCATCATCATCAACCCCCTTTTTCCCATTTCTACAACAGTGTCACCATCTCTCTCTCTCTCTCTCTCTATTCAGTGCCACTCTCTGACCTTCTTTGAAAATCATGTCTGACTGTCACAGGTCTTCTCTAACAAAATTCATCCACCTCTTTGCTGGATGCCCTTGTCTTCTCTTGCCTTCTCCATGTCCGCCTCCTGAATAGCAGACTCTGGATCTCAAGTCAAGTGTCTTGTCCCTTGAGCAGGAGAGGCGAAGAACTTAACAAATTTGCCATCTGTGTCCAAGATTTCTGATATAATGTTAAAATTTCTCAGAATGATTCTGGTATTCTGAACCACTGTTATATTCTGTTGACACATGACCCAGCAGTGCTAGTAACAATCTGATCAACAGTGAGCATAGAAGTACCATATGCTGAACATACATGCCATTTACTATATCCTTTCCTAAATCTGAAATACTTTCTGCTAGACTATGTCCAATACAGCTACTAGGTAAACCTTCCTCTGTGAAAGGATTCCGTTAGACATTTTCATATTGACTATAATACCAATAAAGACTTCAGCTGATGACTAGACTGAACTTACATCAACGAATAACAGATTCATTAAGTTTGAATCCCCTTATTATGAGTAGTACTCTGAATGAGAATGTTCACTTGAACAATACCCTAGACACTGCTCTCAGGCCAGAAGACAGGACTGCAAGATTGGAAATGCTGATTCCACATCTGGAATCTATGGAACATCTTTTAGATACAAGCAAAAATGGAAATATTCCATTAAGTGACCTTCATTTCTACAATAGCCATCATTTAAACAAAAACAGCGTAAATAAAAGCACAAAACCAAAGGAGCCATAACCCTGATATTAGAGTCTGAATAAATGAACAATCCAAGGAAGACAGGGTTAGGTGGCAAAGACACTAAGGAACGTTAGTGTCAAATAAAAACCAAGAAGCAGAATAGTTCCTTCACATCCAGTAATACTCTCGATGGTATAACAAAAGAACAAATCCAACGTAAATGAAACAAATACGTTTAATACATGTACGTTAGCGCTTTCACCCAAACGGGCTTCTTCAGACGTTTTAATACATATAAAAAAAGAAAGGTGTATTTATATTGGCATATTGTAATCTGATTGGATGTCAACGCTGCGTAAGCTTAATTAAAAGAAATCATGGTAAATTATTAAATACAAAAAAGAAGGGACTGCACCATAATGAATTCTAAAGTCCTATGCATAATATACAACCTGTTTTAAAAGCATTATAAATAACAAGTATAAAAATACATTCATATCTATAAAAATACTGTAAAAGAGGAAAACACTAAACTAGAAATTTATATGTGTAGATGTTATACATGACAGGTGGGGTCTAGTATGTAATAATAAAAAATAAAAAAGTGAGTGTCTAATACAGCCGATCTAATGGTGGATATATCACATAAATTAATTACTTTCTCGGTCTATGACACTTCCTTTTCTTTAAAATAGGTTTTATATTAACCTTGTCATTGAGACCAGGGGGGCGGTCTGCCTTGCATCTAATTATCCACCTTAGTTCACATTCTAACGTGCAGTTAACTAGATCACCACCCCTAATACTCTCAATTACTTCCTGCATCACTAGAAATAAAAAATTATGTTCTGGACCAGACTGTTTGACATGTTTTGCCAGGGCATTAGTATCAGAGCCAATTCTAATATGATACAAATGGTCTCTTATCCTTTCTCTGAGCATTCTATTTGTCTTACCTATATAATATGCGGTGCAGGCTTGACACCTAGCTAAGTATATAACATTCTTAGTCAAACAACTAGTTCCTGTGTTAAAACTATATACAAAATCATTGTGTGGATTAACAAAAGTCATGGAAGTGTCAATCGCATCACATTGATTGCATCTACCGCAGGGTTTTGTGTTATGTTCAATATTCCTATGTTTAACCTGTGTATCAAAAATGTTTCTGTAACATAACATATTCCTAAGGTTGGGTTTGTTTTTATAAACAACCTTAGGTCCATCACCTACCAGTGTACTCATCATAGCCATCATTAAAACATTAAAAGTGGGATACTGTAAACAGTCAGTATTCTGTATTTTCTGATTCTGATGTCAAGTGCGGAAAAGTTGTCCAGAGGTTTTCCCTCTGTGGTACAAAGACACACTTGGAATAATATCCCATTGCCTTGTACAAACAGGGAACCTTCCCTATAACACTTCTGTTAAAAGGACCATCTGGATCACAAGGGACTTATGTGATTTTGGAAATGGCTATTGTTTGAATACTAAAATCTTTATCTTGTAGCCTAGCTCTAAAACACCCCTCTCCCAGTAGTCTTTTAAAATTTGCTTTCAGTCTTCTATACAAGTCAAACTTTTCTCCCTAACCGAGGGGATTTTTTTAAATTGTGGGACATTGAAGGACATGCAAAAGGAGCCCCCCCCTCCCCCAGTAAATGGAAACATACATGGCTGGGCATTATATAAAACACTAAACAAACAAATGAATGAAACTTCTGCAGATTGTTGGCTTGGTGCAATGGTCTCAGTTAAATAAGTTTCACTGAAAAGCAATTCAGTTAGACATGACATTAAGAATAGGAAATGACACCTTAGCTTTGTTTTACTTTAAAACACAGAAATAGTACAGGCATGTGTAAGCCAGCCTTAATAATGATATTCTAGACTCTAATTATGTTCAGCAAACAGTTTATTGCAGCAAAATAATTTGAAACAGACACCACAGCAAATATTTTTCACAAATAATTAACCTGGCTACTACAGTTCCATTAAACCTTTCCGGAAATATGAAATAAGAACTGTAATCTTCACATGCTCTCCGTACAGAAATTGCTATAAATTGGCAAAACAAAAAAGCATGACTTATGACTATAACCACATTAGTACTAAAACATTATTTCTGAATATAACTTTCAAATAACTTTTACTTACGCATCATTAATCAGTCTTCTTTCAGAAAAAAAGTATAATAAAATGATAACACTAAACATTCATACAAACTAATATTAGTAACAAGAAGCATTACACGTTTTAATAAAATATTCTACTTATATTATTGCTGTGGAAATGTTTTTAACAAAATCCTTAAGACATTTCAGTAAATTATTCTATACTATGTCTATTATTATATTTACCATCCTGCATTTCCCATCCTGCTTTTACTCAGACCTCTCTATCCTTAATATTAGCTTCACAGGTCCACCCTTAGATACACTTATACTTTGTGAAGCATTTTTCCAGCTGAACATTCTCAACAGGTACACAGCTACTTACTCTATTAATCTGCTTGTCTCTGACTCATTTCCTACCATTACTAGCAGTGGCACAGAACGCTCTCCGATCACCTCAAGGAATGTCCTAATTTTCCACACCCCATTATTTCCCAACTATGTACCTATTGCAACTTATGTAACCAGACGGTACTATATAATTTAATGATACCACTTACACAACTGCATCACACCCCTTGCCCTGCTGAAAGAACCCTCTCCGGACTTTACTATATATTTGTTAAATTACAATCAAATCCAGGCTACATTAACCACATACAATATCTACAAATAAACCCATGCACATATCTATTCAACAAAATCATACAGCACGACCATTAACCATACTGGTAGCAAAACTTAAAAAAAAAAAAACACTTACGTTTGCATACTTGAACATTATAGCATCAAAAACAAATTGGATTTCCTAAAGGTGTGGCCACATTCTGAAAATATCCACATATTAGGCTTCATAGAAACTTGGTTGAAGGATAACTATTGTCCATCCCCATTTGTTCATTCTCACTACTCTTTGTTCTTTGATAATAAATTAGGAGACAAACAAGGTGGAGGATTTGCACTATTGGTCACTAAAGGCCTGTCAATCACTATCAAAAGTATATCTAATTGATTTCTACTTAACAATCTATTGGGAGGTCAAACCAGCGTACATCCTTGCATTGCCCTCAGTATCTATAGTACAATGACAACTTCCAGATATATTCCCCAGAAGTGAAACCAGTGTACATCCCTGCATTGCCCTCAGTATCTATAGTACAATGACTACTTCCAGATATATTCCCCAGAAGTGAAACCAGTGTACATCCCTGCATTGCCCTCAGTATCTATAGTACAATGGCAACTTCCAGATATATTCCCCAGAAGTGAAACCAGCGTACATCCCTGCATTGCCCTCAGTATCTATAGTGCAATGACTACTTCCAGATATATTCCCCAGAAGTGAAACCAGCATACATCCCTGCACTGCCCTCAGTATCTATAGTACAATGGCAATTTCCAGATATATTCCCCAGAAGTGAAACCAGCGTACATCCCTGCATTGCCCTCACTATCTATAGTACAATGACTACTTCCAGATATATTCCCCAGAAGTGAAACCAGCGTACATCCCTGCATTGCCCTCAGTATCTATAGTACAATGACTACTTCCAGATATATTCCCCAGAAGTGTTCACTACAGTGCAGTAGTCCTGGCCGACTTCAGTGTCAATGCCTCTAACTTGCCTTCCCATCTCTTTAATAAATTACTGATACTCCACAACTAGAAGCATCTATTTAGTCAACAAACAAGACCCAACCCACAAACAGGAAACATTTCAACAATGAACCTCATCATCATCAATATAAAAAGCAGATGCGCACAAATAAATAGTAATTTAATTGATCACTTCTCAGTACTTTCAAATTTACTTTTCAAAACAGCTAAAAGCTACACATTATCATCACTTACAAAGCCATTTTATGAGTCAGAGTAACCAGACCCTAACACTGCCCTATCCATCTTCACTGATAGACTGAGCCTTGTCCAAGACAATGTCTTCCCTTCAGTGAAAATAAGGCTGAGAAGCCAAAATGCCTTTGGCTGTAAACAGCTGCTAATATCCAGAGATAAGGCCTGGCCAGGTGTGGAATCAAAAGCCCACTAATAAGCAACTTCGTAACACATTGATTGTATCTGCTTTATTTTCTGAAAAAAAAAAAAAACAATATACTTGTTTTCCCGCCTTTCTAAGCTAGTATAGTCCAATTTTCAGGTTAGTGCTAAATTCAGGGCTGTGTTACAAGTTTCTGTGTTTGCCCATACCTTACTTGGATAGAAGGAAGTTTCTCTATTCACTGTGAGAGAGGGAGTTTTGAGCAGCCTAGCTGTCCCTGGAGGAGTGGTTTCAGCCCAGAAATTAGTAGTTTAGTGGCCATTTTGGGCTAATTTGTATTTCTTTCATTTCCCTGATATAAAACCCGCATTTGCGCAGTTTTGCATGCCAGGCAGCGCCGGTTAGCTAGGGTATAACTATTCCCAGCTCCACAAAGTCTACTCTTCAATTTTTCCCTTGGAACTAGACAAACTTTCAACTTAAGCACTCAAACCATTCACTTCACATACCGGCACTTGCTCAAAACTCATAGCAAGCATTAATAAACCTTAGCACTAGGCCTGCCTCCCCCCCCACTATACTGTAGAGAAGGACAAGGCTCTCTATTCGACCTTAACAGCCAGTCAGTAAAACAGTTCACTGTACCTATCCAGGGATGTCCAAAGGGCAGTTTCAGGTGTACTCTCTGGTCCAGCTGGTGAATCTGGGCATTTTGAGGCAATGTTACAATTGCCTCGTACACAGACAACCCTCTCCTCCTTTCACCAAACACTAATACATGTGAGAGATGCAATTATACAGCCAAACTGAAGGCTAAGCTCTCTCAACCCAAGACTAGACCAGGCAGTTAAGAGGAGAAGGGAATTACTTGCATCATACTACCAGTCTCACACAGACCTATGAAACCAACACTGACAAAAAACACACATAAATACATGAAAACATACTCGGAGGCTCTAAATAAAAATCTGCAGAAGCAACAGAGACCTCCAAAGTAGACATCCAAGCAACCTCCACCCCTCAACACAAACCATGAAACACATACTGCACAAAACCAGTGTGCCACACAATCACAGCCCTTAAGGCAAAATAACATACCGAACACACTAGTAATAGGTGACTCTATAGTCAGGCACACTGACGTCCCACTCACTAGGCTGAACAAGGAGAAGGTTACTGTTAGCTGCCTGTCGGGTGCCAGGATTGACCACATAACACAAGCACTCATGTCACTCCAGGATAAGTACAAATATGACTCTGTCATTGTCCATATTGGTGTGAATGACCTGAGCCATACATCCCTGGACTACATGAAAAGAGACATGGAGGAGCTCTCTGATCATGTAGCCCAGGCCGGTATGACCCTGACCCTGAGTAGCATGCTGCCCTCACCAAGAATGATACCACGATATAGAGAAAAAAATTATCAATTTCAACAATTGGCTAAGCTTATGGTGTCATTCAAAGGGGATTCAGTGTCTGTCAGCCTGGGATGACATGCTTGACAAGCCATGCTGCTTCACTAGAGATGGCTTGCACCTGTCACCCTTAGGCTTTCGAATACTGGCCAAGGCTCTTGCCACCCCCATAGTGCCTTTTTTTAGGCAAGGCTCAAAAGACAAACCCACCACCATAAATAGCACAAGTAACAAAAAACTGAGGGTAATGCCACTCAATGCCAGAAGTCTAAACCTCAAAATGCATGCACTCGAGGCACTCCTCAGTATGGAGAAAATCGATATATGTGCAGTAACAGAAACCTGGTTTAAGGCTCCAGAGAGCACCCCAGCACTACCAGGCTACAACTCAAACTATACATTTCGGCCACAAAACCCGGACCGAAATACAAAAGGCAGGGGTGTATCCATATTCATCAAGGATATCCACACCTCCAGGTTAATGGCACAGCATGATGCTTCAAAGATCATCCACGTGCAACTAACAATGGGCAAAACTACTATTCAAATAATAGCTTGCTACAGATCACCCACCATGTCCCAGGACCCTCACTCCGTATTCCTGGAAACACTGGGAAACATAAAGGTCCTACCAAACACCCTGATATTGGGTGATTTCAATTACTCAAACATTAACTGGGAGAACTACTCAAGTACAAACTCCCTTGCCCAACATTTCCTAGAATTTATAAACTCAAATGCCCTGGATCAACTGGTCAACACCCCCACCAGAGGTGACAACATATTGGACTTGGCCATCACCAACATGGGCGACCAGTGTTCCACACCGGAGGTCAACCCCTTGCTGGTTAGATCTGACCATAAACTAATCACTCTGGATATCCACATTCCACCACCACCCCCAGTCAAAGAAACCACCGTGAAAAGCTTTTCAAAAGCAAACTTCACGTTACTTAAGACCAAGGTGGGAAGTTTCAAAGTCCCCATGCTAAAGGATAATGCTGTCCAAGCTGCAAATTCCTTTACTAATGCACTCTATGGGCACCTACAAGGATGCATGGATCGTGCTATCCCAAAAAAAACCAAGACTCACTCCTCCAAGAAAAGGCAACTAGTCTGGTGGACCCCTGCCATAAACAAGCTATACAATAGAAGGAGGAAACTAGTACAGAAAAGAGTAAAATCCCAAGAAGAGAAGTCATCCCTGATTAGTATCAGCAAGAAACTACTTTCCCTCATAAAATCATCCAAGGCTAGCTTCGAAAGAAAAATTGCCATGGACTCCAAAGATAACCACAAGGCATTCTTCAGCTATGTCAAGAATCTAAGTGGCAATTCTCAGATCTGCTCGGAGTTAGTGCAGAATGGCACAAAACACACTGAACCGACCAATATAGCCAACATCCTGGCAGACAGGTTTAGTGCAAACTTCACCCCCAAAAGGGCCCATAACTGTACCAGAAGAATGTAGTGCCCCTGAAATCACAGACACTCAGGTTAAAACAGCCCTGTCCAAAGCCAAAAACACAGCATCAATGGGACCAGACGGTGTCCCAGTCTGCATCCTATACGAGCTCAAAGAGGAACTAACCCCTCACCTAAGCACACTGTTTAAACTCAGCCTCTCCACAGGCTATGTGTCCACAGAGTGGTGCACAGCAAAAGTTATTCCACTCCACAAAGGTGGAGACACAATGGACCCCAAGAGCTATCACCCTATAAGCCCGACTAGCTTGGTCTGCAAAGATATGGAGTGCATCATCATGGATCTCATTAACGGAGACATTGGAAACCTCCAAACACTGGACCCTACCCAGTTCGGCTTTGCTAAGGGCAGATCATGCCTCCTAAACGTGGTGGACTTCTTTGAGACAGTTACCAAGGCTATAGACGAGGGAAGGGTGGTCCACACAGTCTACCTAGACCTTGCAAAGGCCTTTGACACCATTCCCAACTCAGGTATTATAGACAGGCTCACCAGCCTGAACATAAACCCCTATGTCATGAGATGGGTTGCCAAGTGGTTCATGGACAGAACCCACATGGTAAGAGTTGTGGGAGCTAGGTCTGACTCTAAACCGGTTACAAGTGGCATTCCCCAGGGCTCAGTCCTAGGACCTCTCCTGTTCAGCATACATTTCTCAGAGGTACAGGCAAGCACAGGAGGACTATGGCTGACCAAGTTCGCAGACAACTGCAAACTAGTGGCTATAATTGACTCTCCGGCTGACACAGACATCCTCCAAAAGGGTCTCACTGAGACAGATACCTGGTTTCAAAACCATGGCCTCAAGCTAAATGCCAAAAAGTGCATAGTCATCCCCTTTGGAAAAAACAAACTACCCACAAACTACCACATAGGTCGTAGCCCCCTAAATACAGAAGAAGTAATAAGGGATCTGGGTACCCAAGTAGATAGTAACATCTCCTTTGATAATCACATTGCCAAAGTGGTTAGAAAATCCTTCTATGTGGCTCACCTAATCACAAAAGGGTTTGCATCCAGATCGAAAGAGGTCATTGGGCCCTTCTATGCATCACTGATCAGTCCCATCATAGAGTACAATGCCCCTTTTAGGATGTACCTTACAAGACACCTGCAACAACTGGAAAGACCACAGAAGTACCACACCAAGAGGATCACTGGCCTCAAGCAGATGCCCTATGCAGCTTGATTGAAGAAACTCCAGCTGTACTCAGTTGTATACTGCCTACTCTGCCTGACATACAGGGCCATGTCCAACCCAGAATTGATGGACATGCTCCACCTAAAGAAAACCATATCCCCTCGAGCCACATGCTCCAGGGATCTAAACCTCACCACAACAATAAATAGGACATGCTGGAGGGATAGATTCCTGTCCCAGAGACTTTCCATGCTCTGGAACAAGATTCCAATCTACATTAGGCAGAGCTCCTCGCTAACCCTCTTCAAGAGAAACCTTGACGAGTGGTTGGGAAACAGAAAGTTTACCCCAAGGATCACTTCAATGGCTCTGCTGGACAGAGGCACAGGGAACTAATCTAAGGGGGCGGCGAAAGCCAACACATTCCGGCTAGGCTTATAAATGCCTTCGGGCAGATAGCCTAGTACCTACCTATGAACCTATGAACCTATGAACATAATTACAGCTCAGAAAGGAAGCCAGACTAGCTACCAACTCTGTTAAGGCGCCTCATAACTCAGAAAATTAAAAAAAGGAGGAAGCACTTTCAGCTAGTCCAAAGTATTTTTGGAATGAACCAAAAGCACTGACTGGTAGAACAATTGACTCAACACAGTCTTATAATGCAGTCAGTGAGTGTTAGAATTTTGTCAGTGTTTTCACTCACTTCCTTACTGAAATGATTCAGGACATTAACTAAAAAACACCTTCTCTGCTCCAACCCTTCCAACGATTTGGAATTCATCACAATATTTACAACTTATTCTCCACATGTGCATGCCCTGGCTGCTTATAGTGCTACCTTTTACATCAGTGAACTAAATAAGCAAGAAATTAAGAAAGCATTACTCAAATTCGATTCTAAAACTTGGGCAAATTATTCCAAACTTCATCCCTTCTTTCTTAGAATGTCAGCACCTCTTGTTTCCAAACCACTCAATCAAACTTTCAACCTCGCCTTAATGTCTTGTATTTTCCTACACCTGCCAAGCATGCATATATTATTCCCCTGCTCAAGAAATCTAATTAAAAATGTAAATATTGCAAACCAATAGCTAACTTTTGACAACAATCTTTAAAAAGCTAATCTATAAGCAACTTATTTAACACATACATATGGTCTTCTCTGTGACCAGCACCTTGGTTTCAGAAATGGTTTCAGTACCATTATGGCATTATATACTGCTGCAGACTCTACATCCAAAAATATGAATGAATCCAAATTAACACATGGACAATTGATAGACAAGACTAGAGCCTTTGAAATAATAAATCACAATCTTCACCTCCACAAACTAGGCAAATTTAACTTTGGTTCCACAACAATAAGGTAGCTTGAAAGATATCTACACAATATACACTCGAGGTTGCCTCTGTAATCGTGCTACCACTAAAATATGGGTCCCACAAGGCCCTGTCCTAGGTCACCTGCTGTTTTCCCTGTTTACTAAAGATCTAACTATCAACATCTGTCATTTCAATATAGTTTTATGCACTGATGACTTTCTACTACTTGAGTCCACTTCCCTTCAACAAAAAACTACAAACAAGTTTCACTAGACACACAGTAATAATAGACTGCTAACCAATCCACTTATATCCAATGTCATGATCTTTGATACCCCACAAAAACTACCAAAAAGCATATCTATTAATATATCAGATCTAAGGATAAACCTTCTACCCCAGGGAGCAAAAATATCTTGGAATAACTTTATATCTCACATCACAATCTCCATAACAAAGCATACTAACAATATTATTAATAAAACCCAGCTCTAATTAAAGCTATAAAGCTCATATCTTTTCACTCCCACAGCATGTAGAACCTTTGCAAGAAGCATTCTTATCCCAATGTTAAATATGAATTCCCCTTAATAACCTACTACTCTAGCATAAACATGCATAAACTATAAATGGCTATAAACAAAATTTACAGATCTGTTCTGCTTGCAGACCTACAAACTTATCACTGTCAGCTACTAAAGTGCTTCAACTGGCTGCCTGTCAGATAAAGAGTAATACTAGCATGAAGTTCACAGATCTATAAACCACACACAAAAAGGGGACACTGTCCTCCTCTAGAAAAAAAAATGGCAAATTAGACTACAAAACTGCCTCGCTTCAAAACATCCACAGGAGAAAGGGCATTATATAAGGTGGGTCCAGCCATTTGAAATCAGCTTCCCTTTGAGATGGAAATGCAAACCACCCTGGAACTGTTCAAAGCTTAACTAAAAGACAATTTATTGAAAGAATCATAATGCTAATGCTACAATGAAAAGAGCTGGTCATGACAGCTCATGCTCTAGTCACATGTATTACCGGAAATTCCTCAAACTATCACCTTAACTGAATTGCATTACAACTTCTATTGTCGTGTAAATATTGTACATCTATTTAAACAAATCACACTATTTGTAATTTGTTAACTACCTTATTCTTGTCTTAAAGTTAAGAATGTTTACTTGTGTACTTTGGGCGTAGCTCATGGCTGAAAATTGTCTGTGGACCAGTTCACTTATTAAATAAATAAACAGAATAAACTTCATAGCTTTACTCACAAATAACTGTTTGCTAACAACACACCTCCCTTGCTGTGTCAATTATTAACAATTTAGCATATAACTAAGGAATATATCTTTATCTGTGCATTCAACAGTGCTGGAGGAGATTTTTCTGTGAAGCTATATATAGCCTTACAATTATTACAAACTATAAACGACACATGCTTTCACTGGGAGATATTTGTTTGGTAGGTTTTGAGCTGTATACAATCCCCTTTTCTAGCTGCATCAGAAACAACAAACCCAATGATGCATGGACCAAAGCAGCTGTTTCTCTACGTACTGATTGAACTGACATCCCTGAAATTTGTGGTAGTTATCCACTTCAGTAGCACTATATTCCATACATATGAAGTGAGATGTGTAACTTTGTTACAAGCAATTTCATGAAGGCCTAAACAGCCTCTATAAACAAATTTAAGGTGGCAATCTAAAAGTTTGGTGCTTGTTTCTAATATTTCTTAATGTGCAGCTGATGTAGCAAACCTAAGAGATAATCTTGATTAGAATGATTTCATGTAGTGGTCTGTCAAAATGATTGGTGATTTCATATAGTGCTCTATCGAAATGACTGGTGATTTCATGCAGTGGTCTGTCGAAGTGATTAGTGATTTCATGCTGCATGACAATGGTGTAGTTAGGAAGCACATGCAATGGAGAGATGAATTGCAACAAAGATTGGCTGCACAACAGCAAAGCAAAGGGCAGCAAATCCAGCAGTAGGAAAGTTCTTGTATAGATAATGAGACACTGTTGAACTTCTGTCTTTGGACTAAAATTTCAAGTGTTTTAATATGATTATATTTAACTGTCAGATATATTTGCCAAGGGTTTACTGACTATGATGACTATTTGGTATTTTTGCAATTGATATAAACATCTCATAAATAAGTAATCATTTTAGGTACCCTAGTATTTCACTGACTTTTCATTGCTTTATGCACTGCAAGATATGTGTGCAGTAAGAAATGACATCATTTTACTGATTCTAAATGTTAACTTGATATACAACGGAGGAAGAGAAAATATCTGGAAAGGAGACTCAAATAGTGTAAACATATAGATGAGGTGTTAACACATAAGAGGTATTTAACGGTAGAATGCTTTGCCATTATGAATACATAATAGGTTTTAATGGGAGAATGCTTCACGATTATATGTTAGTCTTGGGGTAATATATCTTGTGGCACTTTGGTAAATGTACCAAAAGAGAAAGATTTGATAACTATATGTATGCTAATGTATGTATTATGCCAGTGGCTTGGTGAGATTAGGATCTGATCCATAGCAAAAGTTGAAACTGTTATGAAATTGTCTGAGAGTGTCAGATGTTCATTAATTACCACCAGTGCTTTCTTTTGCTACAGGAAGTATTGAGGTTCTCAAGTGTAAATGCAGGGGAATGCACATTTGTGTTTGATGGTTTAGTTAATTAACTTAGACGTGCAGTTTCCTGTTGCCACTAATAGAAACATCTCATTTTATTTATTTTTTGTTTATTTGTTTATTTATTGTCTTTTGTTTACCGGGAAAGTCCACAGGGCTTGGAAGCCCATTTTCGGTGGAGGCCCAGGTAGAAAAGCTCCATACAGTTTATTAAAGACCTAACATTGTATCAAAATTTGAAAATAACAAGAGAGAAGTAACAATAGAAAATTACAAGTGGATGTTACAAAGTGAATACACAAGTTAAAGTTTTCTGATTGTAGCAATATAGGAATAACAAAGAAACATGAGAGTGTTGAATGCTAAAGAGTAATTACATAGAACAATTGTGCTTTGGTTGTGACAAATACAAGAAGATGTAGTATTTACAATATTTACAAGAAGGTAGCATTTTTGGAAGAGAAATAACAGGAAGGGAAAGGAGTGAGAGGGAAGACGACTGATGGGGGGAGGGGGAGGAAGGGGAGGCTTAAGTGCTAGGGAGAGTGTGTCAGGGAAGTGTTTTGTAGAGATATGGGTGGTAGTTTTGGGGCAAGTTAGAGTCAGTTGGAGTTAGATGTTTGCAGTGTTAGAACAGGCTAGAGTGTGTATATCTGAATACTTGGGAGAATTAGTTTATGGCGGAGTCAGTAGTGGAATCTTGAACATAACTGTGATGTTCCCACGCCAGGCCAGAAATCAAAAAGCCTGAATCCTCGCCACTGACACTGGAGATGGACATGCACTTGGACTACAAAAGGATACACTCAGTATTTCCAGAAGTAGACCTTTCTGCATCAAGCCCAATTTCCCTTAAGAGCACACAGTGAACACACTCAGTCTGGGGTCTGGATCTCTCTGTCTCCCTCCAGGTCCCCAATAAGACTCCCCACTATTAAAGCTATACGGTTAGGTCCTCAGCCGAATGTCCAAGCCAAGACCTCCAGCACCCTCTCTGTAAGCCCAGTGCTTTGTGTCCCTGCTCTAAGTAGCTGACATACAGACACTGTGAGATTTGATTTTTCACAGACACACACACACACACACACACACACACACACACACACACACACCTGGGAAAGGCTGCCACAGATTTACGTGCTGTGTCCCCTTCTGCCCAGAATATAAGGTAGTTATCACTGCCACCAGACACTCCACAATCTGCTACTCTAAGGCCCTTAACAAAGGGTGTCCAATTATACTGTATAATATTAATACTAATACAAATGGTAGTAGTTGACTAAGACAGCTAGGCCTTCTGGAATGGCCCACACAGTGTCACCAAATAAATATAAGCACTCTTAAAAGGTCAAATACTTTCTACAAGGACCAGCCACAATAACATTTTAAATATATTTAATAATAATAGAAGAGCATGAAAATACCACAGGGCTCAAATCACAGGAAATATTGAAAATAACACTGATGGACAGACTCATACAAATAAAAAAAAAACAATCTCTAAACTAAGCTTCACTATATTTCTGACTGAATCTAGGATAATTACTATTCTGTAATAATTTACTTGATAGAGGAAGGCACAGTGAAATATGTGAGCAGTGTTTCTAGTTAGTTTCCCCAAAACAGAATAGTCAACACTCAAGAGATTACTCCATGCAAAATATAATATCCAAGATGGCTTGCGTAATGACCTTATCTGGTCACCTGACACTAGGTTCTCAAGTATCCCCCTTTGAAACTGAGACAGGAATTTAGCATATACGGCTACAATACACATCTAAATGTTTATGGCAGAGCCTGGGGCTTCCCCTCTTTTTACTGAGCTAATGAACAAAGGTTTCTTCCAGACCCACTGTCTCTAGTCCTATTCACCACTGTGGGGTGAAGTTTTAATGGTTTAACAGCTCATTTACATTTCCCCTTATTTCTCTTAAAGTAAGCTACTTGGTTAAGCTTTGTTGTCCCAGTATCCTCTATTAAGACATATACATTTAATTCAGTTATGATAATACCTGTATATTTCTTTTCATTCCAGCAGGGTGCATTGTTGATACATTTTAACACAAGCAAACCTCTCAAATACATTTTCAGCACAAGCATCTATACAAATCAGTTTGATATACAAATAACATATAATTATTTACAAACTTCTAGCTAGCTGTGCTAGCACAAGTCATACATCCACTGTCCTAGTTCTCCTGGCATGGCTGGCAGTACCTCCTATCATCACACCTCTCCCCCTTTGAATACTCAAGCTAGTTTATCAAGTAACCCTTGAGAACGTGGCTTGAGAGAAATAAGCCTACCTGGGAATATGTTACCCCATTCCCTGTCTTGAGAGTCCATCTGTGTTGGCATTGCTGACCTCACTACAGTGTTGTACTGTCATATCATATGCCTGCAATACTAGTCTCCACCATAGTAACTTAAGATTTTGCTGGCTGGCTCCCTGTACCCATAGATCCTGCTCAGATTCCTCCTGCCTCCTACTGCAAGCACTTAGCACAAGGGCCTCCCTATCCTGGTAAGTTGTCTTGATGTTAACATGGTACAATTTGTGCCCCTGCCTCCTGCCTAGCAGTTCTGCCATGTAGTTAACTGCACTGACCTTCCCTACCACTTTGAAGGGTCCCACCCAAGCTGCTTGCAGCTTGTTGTGTCTGACAGGAATGAGCACCATCACCTGCTGTCCCACAGCATATTCTCTGGCTTGAGCTTTCATGTCATATTGGACCATGAGCTCCCTAAGCCTTGTCCTGAGGTTTAGGACATATACCACAATGGACTCCTTGTGAGATTCACACTCACCCTCCCACTCATCACAAATCAAATCTAGAGGTCCCATCATCCTATGCCCATACAGCAACTCAAAGATGAAAAACCTGTGGATTCATGGGGTATCTGTCTGCACGTCCCACTCTCTCTTGAACTGGTCTTCAAATGCCTGTAGCATGGTCTTTAGTGTAAAGTTTAACCTCTCCACAAAACCATTAGTCTGGGGGTGGTGGCTGGTTTTTAGGTGCAGTCCACAGTTCTCCCACAGACAAGCCAGCAGGTCTGACATGAAATTGGCACCTCAGTCAGTCAGTATTTTTCTGAGGAAACCTACCCTGTTGAAAATCGCTAGCAAAGCATTTGCTACCTTCTGTGCCTTGATGGAGGACAGAGCCACTGCCTCAGGGTATCTAGTAGCATAATCTACTACCACTAGGATATACTTCTTCCCTGTGGAACTTGGGGTACTCAGAGGGCCCACAATATCCATAGTTACCCTCTGAAATGGCTCTTCAACTATGGGCAAAGGCATCAAAGGAGCTTTGACCTTGTTTCCTGCCCTTGCCTACTTTTTGGCATTATTCACAGGTCCTGCAGTACCCTGTTACATTACTAGCAATCCCAGCCCAATAAACATTCTGCATAATATGTCTCCTGGTACACTTTATGCCCATATGACCTGCCAAAGGAATGTCATGGGCTATGGCTAAAAGTGCCAGACTGTAGGCTCTGGGCACTACCAACTGCTGTATCACCTCACCTTGTAATCCTCCCTCAGGGGTCCACTCTCTATACAGTAACCCTTTGTTCTCCCTTTTTTTAATTTCTCCAAGTCTTTTGGGGTTCTAATACCATGACGGGAATGGACCTCATTCCTAAGTCAAAGTACGATTAAAGTTCATGAAATTAGTATTGTTTCACTGTTTCATGTTAGCCAAAAGTGCTCTTCTCAGCACCCGCAATGTGCCCAGTAATGACTCCTTCTGCAATTCGTATAGTGTTACATGAATTGGTAACATATCTAAATACTATTGTAAATTCTTTTTTATAAGACCAGTTGCTCCTACTACCACTGGAACTGTCTGGGTATCTTTCTTCTACATGGCTGTTGTTTCTGCCTGCAGATCGAGGTATTTTATGACTTTGTGTCTCTCTGTATGCAAGACACTGTAGTCACTAGGTGTGGTGATTTCGATGATCAATGCTACTTTTGTCTTCTTTTCTTGGACCACTATATCCGGTTTTCTAGCATCTATCTTTTGGACTGTTGGTATTGTGTGATCCAATGTGATGTAAGCTTCATCATTTTCTATGATTCTCTGTGGCTCATGTTTCCAGTGTTTTTTTAGCCACTTCAATACCATAATGTTTGCACAATCTCGCCACATTATTATGCCTTTCAGTATACAGTCCTTCTGCCATTAGAGAGTCACAACCAGCAATTAGGTGTGTGACTGTTTCCAATTCGGTTCCACAAAACCTACATATGTCTGTTTCTCCCATATGTTCAATGGACTTAGTAAACCAGCGTGTACGTAGCCCACTATCTTGGGCTGCCAATATTAACCTTTCATTTCTTGATGTAAATTCACCTCTCCTTAACCATTCCTGCATTTGTTCTTGATCAGCATGAGGCTCTTCCGGGAGTTTTCTATACTTGCAACTATAGTTATGTTTTTTCCACATTTCTTCCCTTCTCATCTGGCCCTTTGTTCCAGTATGCAGACTCCGCTTTTACTTGAGAATCAAGTGCCTCCCTAGCTACCTCCCTCAAGCTTTGTAATGTAGGGTCTGAGAGCTAAGCCTGTCTCAACTCTACCTTTGTGACTTTTCCCAGCTCCCCTTCCACAGGAAGTCTTTTACCTTCTGATTGTGGTGCCTCACTGTCAGCCTGGAAACTACTACTCACCTCTACCCTTGCAGTCACTCTGTCCAAGGGAACATCAGTACCAACCAGCATCCATGGGTCATCTTCATGCTCACTTCTACAGGGTAGCTGCCTCCCTCAATTAGCCACATCACTAGTCCTGTATTCAGGGATGCGGTCTGTCTGGGTATCCCCCAGGACACCAGACCCACATTCTTGTCTCCAAGCCTGACTGCATGTCACTGCATCCACATAAGGTACTGCATTATTAAAATCATTCCCAACCAAGACATCTGCAGGGATATCCTCAAACACACCAAAAAAAAAAACACAAAACAAAGAAAATTGGAATAAATGCAAAACAAAACTACTCAGCCAGGAAAGACGCCACACCACGATATCTGTATTTCAGCAAATTTAATAGAAGAACTCTGGTGCCTCGGCACAAACCAGCCTTCCAGAAGTAACCTATCCTCATACATATCCTCAAGCACACCTACTTTCTTGCTTCTTTTTCCACCCTCCCAGTCAAGGTGAATCCTGGCCAAAGGCATTTGGAATGGGATCCCACCTAAAGCTCTGACTGGACTGCCCAAGCAAGTATTGCTCCTCTTTAACCACTGCAGGCTTCACATTGGTTATAACAGAGGCTGAGTCTCTCTTGGCAGTTGCCCATTTTCCATCCATGAGGGTAGAACACAAACTACTCCTGTTGTCTCCAGACAACATATCACTGGCATTCTATTATTCCCACTTACAGGCTCCTCGCCTTTTGTTACCCACCTTGCCTCTGTGGACATCTATATGCTACATGGCCCCAGCTGTTACATTGAAAACATTTAATCCTTGATCCTGGCCATGCATCTGAACTGATGGCTTCCCCCCTGTTACTGGCAGACTCTGTTGGGGCAGTTTAGGCTGCCCACCATGGGTGCCCTTATATCCCTTTCCTGTGCAGTGAAGTCCTGCTTGCTAAGAAGAGATCCCCCTTTTTCCCTAGCCCATCTACAGAGCTGCATTCCCTGTCTGGCAACCAGATTCTCATATCCTCAGGCAAAGTGCTAAGGGCTTGTTCCCTCACCAAAAGATCTGCCAGCCCTTGAAAAGTGGTGATCTGACACCCACTCACCCACCTATGAAAATAAGTGCTTAGTTCAGCAATATGATCACACACAGTTTCATCTGCCTTGCATCTATGCTCACAAAACTTTTTTTGTAAGCTTCAGGTGTTAACTAAAAACATTCCAATAAACATCTTTTAACTGTTTAAGCAATCAGGATCAGACAATTTTGAAACATCTGTTACAGCTTTACCATGGAGTAAAGGGGTCAGGAGCCATACCCAGAGCCCTTGGCCAATATTATACTGTTTACATACCCTTTTAAATATATGACTAAAACTTTCAAAATTATTGTGAAAAACTGAGGGGCTGCCAGCCCAGCCAGACAGAATTTTGTAAATAATTATGTGTCATTGTAAATATTAATGTAATCCACAGGCTTGTTCTACAAATGTAAAGAAAACTGTATGTTATGATTAAATTGTAAGTCGTACTGAGCTTCAAAAATGTAACCACATTGCACTCTGCTGGAAGAAAGCTGATAAATCAAATATTGTATGACTGATCTCAAGCTTGGAGACAGGACTTAAGAGATAATTACTAAGGTTTCATGTGTATAATGACTTTTATTGCTGTGGCTTCCTGCAGGTGCAGAATTACAAAAAGAAATATACATTTTGAGTTTCTGTTAGCCTGGGAAACTAAAACAGAACTGTTAAGAATGATGTAATCTGAAATGACTCAGCAGTACTGTGTTATCAATTTAAGGACAGAAAGAAAGGAGAGCATTTTTGGATTTTGTCTTTTTTTTTGTATTTATTTAGAACAGAGATTTCTCTTAGAGATAGATAGAAACAGCCAGATTAATCTAGCTATTTTCTATATTTATGTCAGACTATTCTACAGTATTATTTTAAAGCATTTTCCTGTGATCTCTGAACTCTGTAATGTCATTGTGTTGAAGTAATAAGTATTGCCTTGTGTTTTTATTATTTATTATTAAATATTTTTAAACCTTTCAACTGTGGCTGTTTTGTGTAGAGATAATTTAAACTCTAGAGTACTTGCATGCATTTGGTAATACTGTACAAAGCCACTCCAATAGTCTTGCTGTTCGTCACATTTACTAATTGGATAATAATATTGCACAGTAAAATTGGACACCCTTTGGTAAGGGCCTTATCAGTAGCTGATAAATAGTGGTTGGAGGCAGTGGATTACTACTTTATACAAGGGCAGAAAGGAGCATAGCTGGAGAACCTGTGCCAGCCTTCCCCAGGAGTGTCTGTGTGTTTGTATATAACTCATATCTTAAAGTAAGTGTGTGTGTGTGTGTGTGTGTGTGTGTGTGTGTGTGTGTGTGTGTGTGTGTGTGTGTGTGTGTGTGTGTGTGTGAGCTACTTGGGCAGGGACATGAAGCACTGGTTGGACAGAGAGGGTGCTGGAGGTTTTGGCTTGACCACTAGGCTGAGATCTGTACCCTATAGCTGTGCCAGTGGGGAGTCTTATTGGGGATCTGGAAAGAAAGGACTGACTGTGATCTCTGTGTGCTCTTAAGGGAAATTGTACTTTACTGTGTGTGTAGTTGTTATCCTTCCCAATGTGCACGCCCTTCACTGGTGCTAGTGGTGAGGATTGAGGCTTATTGATTACTGGGCCAATGCATGGGCATCACAATTATCACCCTCTGTAATTTGTGGAAGAAATTTACTGACCTTTATTGCTTCTGGGGTTCAGTTATTTCCTTCCCCATTATTTCCATGACCCTGGGGAAGGGTCAGCATGTCTGTCTCACGTTGATACTGCTTCTCCTTTTCTTTGGCTTTCAAATGCCGCAGTCTCGCTGGTGATTCTAGTTCCAAACATTTGGCCTCCAGTTCAAGTCTCTTTAGCTCCAGATGGATTCTTAAGTCCTCTGAGGAAATGTTGAACTGTCCTGTTTCTAAGAGCTGTACATCCTGAATGCCAGACTGGTTGTCTTCCTGGTTGCTGGTCTGTGCTGCAGCTGTGATAAAGGCTGCAATCCTTTCCCATTTAGTCAGGTTGGCATGCACCAGTCATTTGGCTTGGCACATCTCAGCCAACTGGTTCCTTGTCAGCTTGCCATAATCCTCTGCTGACATCCTAACTGGCTCTCCCTGACTAAGTTAACAGAAAGTAAATAAATAAAACTATTGTGCTATGTAACTCTGAATGTCTACTTTGTGGCTGCTTGAGAGAATATCTTTTTGTTTAGTGACATCTGCTTACAGGCTACGGTAGTCCCATTAATATCCCACCACTGCTCACCAATACGTGATGTCCCCACTCTGGACCAGTAATCAAGGAGCAGGATTCAGCACCACGGACACTGGAGAGGGATGTGCACTTGGAATACAAATGGATACACTCAGTATTTCCAGATGCTGACCTCTCTGCATCAAGCCCAATTTCAATTAAGAGCACACAGGAAACACACAGCCCAGGGTCTGGATCTCTCTATCTATCTCCTTCCAGGTCCCCAGTAAGAGTCCACATCAATACAGCTATAGGATTAGGTCCTCAACAAACTGTCCAAGCCAAGGCCTCCAGCACCCTCTCTGTAAGCCCAGAGCTTTGTGTCCCTGCTCCAAGTAACTGACACACACACACACACACACACACACACACACACACACACACACACACACACACACACACCTGGGAAAGGCTCACACAGATTTATGTGCTGTGTCCCCTTCAGCCCAGAGTATAAGGTAGTTATCACCACCACCAGACACTCCAAAACAAAGAGTGACCAATTATACTGTGCAATATTAATACCAATACAAATTAGTAGTAGTTGACTGAGACAGCGTGGCCTTCTGGAGTGATCTGCACAGTGTCACCAAATAAATATAAGCACTCTTAAAGGTGAAATACTTTCTACAAGGACCAGCCACAATAAAATTTTTAAATATATTTAATAATAAATAATAGAAGAGCATGAAAATACTGAATATATATTTACCCTAAACCACAGAGTTCAAATCACAGAAAATATTAAAAATAACATTGACGGACAGACTCATACAAATAAAGAAAAACAATCTCTAAACTAAGTTTCACTATATTCCTGACTGAATCTAGGAGAATTACTATTCCCTAATAATGTACTTGATAGAGCAAGGCACAATGAAATAAGTGAGCAGTGTTTTTAGTCAGGCTAACCAAAACAGAATACTCAATACTCTGAGATTACTCCCTGTAAAATATAATATCCAAGATGGCTTGCAGAATTTCCTCAGCTGGTCACTTGAATCTAGGTTCTCACAGTATCCTCCTTCAAAGCTGAGACAGGAATTTAGCATATACAGCTACAATACACATCAAAATGTTTATGGCACTGCCTGGGGCTTCCCTTTTTTTACTGAGCTAATGAGCAAAGGCTTCTTCTAGATCCACCATCTCTGGTCCTATTCAGCACTGTGGGGTACCATTTTAATGGTTTAACAGCTCATTTACATTTCTCTTATTTTTCTTAAAGTAAGCTAGTTGGTAAATCTCTGCTGTCCCAGTATCCTCTCTAAAACAGATTCAATATGTAATCCCGAAATACTGAAATCCCGAATTTCAGTATTTCAAAATTACTTAGCCGAAACATGCAAATCCCGAACACCACACAACCGCGAAATTCAAAATCCCTACAATACACTACACACACAGCACACACAAACACATACACACAACTTTCCCCAGCTCAAATATAAACTCCTATACTACATATAAGATGCACCCCCACATCCCCCCTACACACACACACACACACACACACACACACACACACACATATATATATATATATATATATACTAATGCCGAGATTGCAGATTCACACACACAAAGGTAACTCACACCCACACATTTTACACTCCCTCATACACACACACATCACAATCACAACACACACTGACATACACTAAAGCCCCTAACCAACACACATATACACACACATACATACCCAAACTAACACCTTACCATTCACACACCAAAACACCAGAAGTGTTAATTCAAAATCTCCGTTCTTCGGGATTTTGAATTTTGTGCTTCTAGTGTTTCAAAATTTATAGGCTTCACTGTTATAATTTCGAAATAATGACATTATTATTATAATTACATTATTTCGAAATTAAAATAGTGAAGCCTAGTGTTTCGAAATTTACAGGCTTAACTATTATAATTTCAAAATAATGACATTCGAGATATCAGTATTTCAAAATTACATAGGGAACCCATTAAAACATATACATTTAATTCAGTTACAATAAAATTTTGTACATTTTTCATTTCTGCAGGGCGCACTGTTGATACATTTTAATACAAGCAAACCTCACAAATACATTTTCGGCACAAGCATCTGTACAAATCAATTTGATATACAAATGACATATAATTATTTACAAAATTCCAGCTAGCTGTGCTAGCACAAGGCATACATCCACTGTCCTACTTTTCCTGACATGGCTGGCAGTACCTCCTATCATCACAATAACTAAAAAGGATCATTAATAAATTCCACGGTACAATGGAACTGACTCTGTACAATTTACCATGCTATCTCCGTAAACAGAGTGTTTAATGAAAGTGAATGCATGCACTTGTCTGTACTGCAATGTCTAGTACAATGCTATTTTGGCTAGAAAGTAATGTGGGGACAACATGATTGTTGTGGAAGGTATTTACATAGGAGCCACGGTTCTCAGGTACTGTACGTATACATATGGGTATGATGGCCCTATAAGAGAGATCACTCATCAGGAAATAAGCCCTAAGATATGATTATGAAGTCTTAGCAAGGCCGATGAATGATAAATGAAAATATGCAAAAGACGTCCCACACCAAATACTGCAAAACATATGGATAAAGAAGGTGAGTTTAGTATACCTGTTTCTTGCTTTCCCAATACAATTCTAAATAACTATATAAAGTTCTACAAACTTAATATAAGCATTTTTGTAGCAGGGATTTGCAATTAAATATTGTAAATGGGTTTATTTATAAAAAAGTAGAAATAAGCTACTGCATTATTTGACTCAGAATCAAGAAATAAAGTATCTGTCAAAAGCAGAATAATACTAACTGACAAATGGTGACAAAACATTTTAATATGCCTCAGACAGTTTGGGTTCAGGAGTGAGTTTAGCAAAGTAGCACATGTTAGTATTTAAGTTATTATTAAAGGTCTCCCCTGCGAGTACATGAGGGAACCTGTGTGTAGTATACATTGAGAAAGGTTAAGATTAAGGGTTATGGACCCTGACAGTAGGGTGTTTTTTTTTAATAGGGGACTTGATGAATGGTGATGATTGTTCCATGGGTACTATCAGATCGATAAGAACTTTAAAGTCTCCTTCTTGCTAAATGTATTTTTACAGTTAATTCAAATGCAATCCAGTACAAAACATTTTAGCTACTTTTTGCATTGTTTTAAATAAAGTTTCATTGTAAAAAGATGATGACAGTAAGCAAAATAATTAAAATGACCAACATTTAAGTTATAAAAATAAAACTTTACTTGTGTGTTTGGCAAAAGATAAAGTACAGATGTTTCTAGGTGCTAAAAAGTTTTAGAATACAATAGCAATGATGGTGTTTCTTTAAATGTGTAACAAACGATCAGGAAGGTAATGCATTTGAATGTTAAGCGCCGTATTTAAGGGATGAAGGTTTTTGACCAATAGTATTGTCTGAAGAAGCAGTTTGAGCAACTGTGAAAGCACTTACGTTTGAATTCCATTAAAGATGTTTTACTTTTATAACTGCTGGCCATCATTTTATTCTGCTCCATTTTATGCTTTTCCTGTTTTATTAATATACTATTCATTCAAATTTGACTGATTTGCTATACTGCTTACAGTACTGAATCTGAAGTGAAAGTCAAATAATTTGCATGCTTTGGTGCGGCTATAAAGAATTCAAGTGTCAACTTTAAAAAGTTTTATAAATAAATTGGAAAATCTGACAGAAATAGAGAATTCTAGTTTAGAAAGTTTTAAGATTCTTAATTTTTTTTATAATTATTAATGGTAATGATTAATTTAAACAACATTTATCAAAAGTGCATAAACTGACTAATTTTAAACACAAAATTGAATAACAAATATTTGGATTATTTTTCAAAAAGTAATCCTTGAAATGTAAATAATGATGAATCTAGACATTTAATATTAAAATCAATAACTTCTTCAAGTGTCTATTGGAAACTTTTTACATGAAAATATCTTAGAGTACTTATTACACCTTGTAACTTAAATAAAATGTTCAGCACAAATACATTTGTATGTTATTGGTGTAATGAACATCTGAAAGTGGATTTGTGTTACATTTTTTATAGGTGTGACAAAAATAAAGAATATTGGGAGGATTTTCAAAATTTGCTTAGATTTGTGGTTAGAAAAAATGTATTATTTTATTTTCACTAGATCTATTTAATTCACCAATTCCTTCTTTTATCACATCAAGCAATTATTGTTTATTATGGACTTTATTAGCAATAGCTAGAAAATTAATTACATTAAAATGAAAAAGCCATATAGAGTGTAATTGTAAAGCTTTTATTAATCTAGCTACTGTAATATGTAACAGGAAGATTATTGATGTTTCATTAAGATCAAACAAAAGGAAAAAATACTGTGAAAGCTGGATAAATCTAAAACAATTAGCAGATAATATAAAGCTGACCGAGTGTGTCAAGCATAAATGAATTGTGACTGTATCTTGAAGATATTCTGAATGAATTATTAAATGTTTTAAATCTTATACCAGTGTTGTACCCCCTGAGCTACAGATCACTATGCAAGAGTATGTATGTAGACAAAAACAATAAAGGAGCCATTAGATTACCATATAACATTTCCATAGCACCTGCTAAAAATTATCAGGTGTATGGTCATTACATATGTCATCTGTTCTGTTTAAAGTTACCATAGTAACAGTATAATCAAACAGAAGTGAACAATTGCTCAGGAATGCAGCCATTTTAACCCCAAACCATATTTAAATTTAGGAAAATAAAATAACTGAAAGACAATTTTAGTGTATAAAAATTAAGTAACTGATAACCACTGCATATAGTGTGTTCAATTTCTTACTTTCTGCTTATATACTGACTGGTGTCTCACTAAGTTGGGGAAATTAGATATTAAGTATACATTATATAGTCTGCATTCTGCTTGCTTGATAGCAATCTACTTTTTTTTCCCCATGATTTAATTATTAATTGCCATTGAATATTATGGAAGACAGGTGTATTTGCATGTACGTGGGGGAGTGGGCGTAGGAGGCATTTTTTCCTAGACTGCATGTTAGTTTATTATTTTAAGCTATCTACACTTCATAATTTTGATAACCACATTGCCACAGCAGTTAGGAAATCCTTCTATGTGGTACACCTCATCACTAAGGGCTTTTCATCAAGAAAAAAAGGAGGCCATTGTCCCACTATACTCATCCCTCATTAGACCCATTATAGAGTACAACACCCTGTTTGGTATGTACCTCACAAGACATCTGCAACAGCTGGAAAGGCCTCAAAAATACCTCACTAAAAGAATCACAGGCCTAAAGCAGATGCCCTATGCTGACCTTGTAAAAAACCTCCAGCTATACTCTGCGGCATATTGTCCGCTCAGAGGCGATCTCTGCTTAACATACAAGGCCATGTCAAACCCTGAGCTCATGGACATGCTCCACTTAAAGAAATCCCAATCCCTCAGAGCCACATGCTCCAGGGATCTAAACCTTGTCATCACAATGAACAAAACATGCTGGAGGGATAGGTCCCTGACCCAGAGACTCCCCATACTCTAGAATAGACTGCCCATACATGTAAAGCAGAGCGCCTCCTTGGCCCTCTTCAAAGGGAACCTTGACAATTGGATGGGAGATAGGAAATTCACCCCGGGGATCACGTCAGTCACCCTGCTAGACAGGGGTCCAGGGAAGTAAATATTGTGGGAAGAAATATCCAGGGAATTGTTATGGCCAGGCTTGTACAGGCCCTAGGGCCAAGAGCCTATTACCAACCTATGAACCTATATGTATATTTACCCTTTTGACTCTACTATAACTTCCTTTTCTCTCTTTGCGAATGTAACATTTGTCACCAGTTTCACCTTGCCAAGGTCCTTTAATTTGCGTCCGCAAAGTCAACCCTGGACTCTTTTATTTTACTTGTTAACCAGGTAAGCCAAATGGACACAAGTGACCCAGCAGACAGAGCAGTGTACTTGTGTAATGCAGCAGAAGAGAGGTGGTAGAAGAGGTTTCATGTCACTCACTGGTAAATATTACAAACAGAAATATTAAATCTTGGTTTTGAATTGATCATTGATGGCAAGTGATTTGTTTACTGTTGTTATGACCTGAGGCTATGCTTCATAGGTCATAAAATAAGCTACCTACTTGAATTAGTGGAACTAAAGTGTAAGCATGCAGTCAAGAAAAGCCCCCCCCCAATCATTTGTTATATCTTTCATCATTTAAATAACTTTGTAAGACAGTTGAGTATCCTAGGAATCCTAATAATTTCTTTAAAAGCCTGTATGCTATAATGGATTAACCACGTATCTTTAGCAAAAGGAATAATATAGTCAATGTGAAGACAAGAAAAGCTGCAAGTGTGGTGTGTTTCTCCTTTACTATAAGCTAAAGCCAAAACAATAACCATGAAGATTAATGATACAGAATATTGGGTCCTATCTGTGTTATGTCCATTACCTTATATATCTGAGAATTAATATAGCGCTTGTGTCATAGAAAAGCCAATCTGTTTTGACATTTTAGTAAGCTGTGAGAAATATAACATACTCAGTGGTTGCAAGCAAGTGATTTTAATTCATAACTAAATATTATTCAAAATTGTCTGTTGGCAGTAGTTTTCAGAACCAAGTATGCAACAATGCAGTGTTAATGTATGTGAAATGGCATCCAGCATCTAATTGTTCAAATGGGTGGAGGTGGGAAATTAATGTAATCTGGATCTGACACAGATGTGACTGGATGTAGTCCTTATGTTATAAAGTGATTAGTCTGTTTGTTATTCAAGTACAGCACAAACATTTCTTAGAAAGTGTGCTAAAAATTTTGGAAGTTTGAACTACTAACAGAAATCTTTCTGAAATGTTTCACATACAGTGTTTGCAAATGGATGCTTGGTAATTTAATGAAGAAAAATGGAGTCATTTTGTAATGTCAATGGAGCAGTTTTAAAGGAATAAATCAACACTATTTAATTTTTGGGCCTAAACCAACATGATATGAACAGGAAATATAATAATACTGAACTGTTGAACAAAGTGATAAGAATAATAAACAGTAAGGATATTAATGATACTGGCATGTACATGGATGCATTTTATAGATGGCCTTTCTGACCACAGTGGCAACATGGCGGTCAAAAGAGAGGTTGCTGTCAACCTGTGTTCCCAGATCTTTTATAATGACTTCTGTGTTCAGTTGACTACCATTGATGTGGTCATTCATGGGAACCGAGTTTTTCCCAAAGGGGATGACGACACATTTTTTGGCATTGAGCTTAACGCCATGGTTCTGACACCAGTCATTGGTCTCAGTGAGGCCTTTCTGTAGGATGTCAACATCAGTCGGGGAGTTAATAATAGCTCCAAACTTGAAATCGTCTGCAAACTTTGTCAGCCAGAGTCCCTTCGTGTTGGCCTGGACTTCAGAGAAGTAGATACCAAACAGGAGAGGACCCAGGACTGAACCCTGTGGGACTCCACTCATAATTGGTCAGCAGTCTGACTTGAAGTCAGCTACTTTCACACTGTGGGTTCTACCTGTGAGCCAGTTTGCAACCCATCTAGTGATATAGGGGTTGATGCCTAGCTTAGTGAGTACAATGCCCCATTTGGCATGTATCTCACTAAACACCTGCAACAACTGGAGAGGCCGCAAAAGTACCTCATAAAGAGGATCTTAGGCCTTAAACATTTGTCTTATATGAACAAACTAAAAAAACTCCAACTATTCTCTGTCTCATATCTCCTACTTAGAGGCAATCTCTGCTTGACTTACAAAGCCATGTCTGACCCAGCTCTGTTAGAAATGCTACATCTAAAAAAATCCAAATCCCTCCGCACCACATGCTCCAGAGGCCTCAACCTCATTACCACAACTAACAAAAAATGTTGGCGGGACAGGTTCATAACCCAGAGACTACCCATGCTGTGAAATAGACTTCCCATACATGTCAAGCACAGCACCTCACTGGCCCTCTTCAAGAGAAATTTTGATGAGTGGATGGAAAATTGTAAATTCACCCTAGAGGTCACTCCAGTGGCTTTACTCGACAGAGGCACTGGGAACTAAGGTTGGATTGCACAATGCCAGGGTAATCCTGTGGGCTAGGCTTGTAAAGGCCCCAGAGCCATTAGCCTAGTACACACCTACGAACCTATGAACATATGATGTAATATGGCTAATCAGAGATAGGGTAAAATAAATTATTAGGAATATTATAATAAGGTTAAAAACATAAAGGAAATGGTGGCCTTCATCAGGGAACAAGGAATATGAAGCTTGAATGAGGATGTTAACTAAAAGAAATGCAGATGGCAAAGTGGTAAAAGGGGGTAGATGGATGGATGACAATTGTGCTAAATCTGATTTAGATATCAAAGTCATAAAGTAAAGATGGTATAGGTAATTGGGATAGATTTTAAATGTTTTATGTAAAAAGAAAATATAAGACCTATTTGGCTAGTAATTTTTTATGATAGGCCAAATGTTTCAAAACCATAGTAGTGGTAGGCCAGACTCGCAAGTTGAATATTCTAGTAAGATGTAAGAGTTAAATGCAATCTAAGATGATTTTTGTTATTATCAGGGCCACATTTAGATTATACATGTCTAGAAGGAAGATGATGTAAAGTTCTTTTGAAGATATAATACAATTTACGGTACAAAAGCAATGGTAGAGACATGGAAGCATTTTAAATTGTCTGTGGACACTATGTTGGACAAGAATGACTATATTGACAGAGTGTTTAGAGGCTAAATGCACAGTATACTTATCACTGAAGCTGGAAGATGAGAAGGCTGTGGTTTTATTCCCACCCAGGTGCTTGGATTAATCTCCAGTACTGACACTGCAGTACAGCATAAGGGGGGTGCTGCACTCCTGAGTGTGCTGTCCTTTGGATGAAACATTAAACTGAGACCCTATCTGCCTGCATTTTGTGGTAGTTCAGGTGGATAGAAAAGATACCATCACAAAAAAGAGAGTAGAGGGAGTTCCCTGGAGCTTTGGCCAAGTTTCATTTACTCAGTATGAATACCACCTTGGTTCTCCCCTGAAAAGAGGCCGCTGGCTTATCGGACTAACCCAGTCAACAAAAGCATGCATGCATGCATAAATAAATAAATATCACTCTGAGGTATCATTCAGTGATTAGAATCATTTTCCCATATACTTCCCTCTTCCAGGAAATGGGCCTGCAATGAAAATATAAAACAGGAACAGTTTACTCAGTTGAAGATGAATCAGCAGGATGATTTAGAATAAAATTTGTAGAATGGAATTGCTAAATTTAGGTCACTGGAAACACAGTAGGAAGGGAGGAAAAGTATTCCCAGTAACATTTGCCACCTAATCTAAGATTCAGTTGTTACATAAAGCTACTGGGGTTGTAGGAGCTCTTGTCCTCTACAGTAGGGAAGTGTTGTGGCTTTGCCTCCAACAGTTTGTTTGAATAAGTTTGGGCTGATAATTTTCTCTCAAAGAAATTCGGCAAATCATATTTTGAAACAGTGTTCTTTGGTCTCATATAGCAGACTTGTATATATCATCTCTGCTTCTCCTATCTCCCCTACAAGATGTTGTGATTTTCACTTCCACATGGTTTCTGCCAGATGCTACACTGAAAGGGTTCTTTCCAAATGTTCTAGTGCCACTGTGCACCCACATCCCAATGTTTTTTAAAAGAAAAACTCCACAAGTTATAACTTAACTCACGATAATCTCCCTTGCAGTCTTTGATTCTAGTCTGAACTCCAATACTTTGCTGCAGACTCCAATCAGCCACAACACAGCCAACCATCCTAAAACTGGCAGGATGGAATCAGGGCCTCCTTAGATCACCAAAGCAGTTGCCCAAAAGAATCTTCTAAGGGACTGGAGAACAAAACTGATATGGTGGGATAGTTACCACAGCCCAGATTTGGATATTTATGTATACATTCATATATGGGATACAGTAACATCTAAGGTACCTCAGATAAGCTGCACAAAATGACAGTCAGATGCTTGTATCAAATAAAAGTTATAACAACAGGATCTAAATTGTGTGTGCCTGTAGCTTTTGGATGGAATTAAGAAACTCTCTGGGCTGTCTTCTTGGAATTTCATCTTTGCCATAGAACTGCTGCCTGGGGTTATTCTTTTCTGCTTAGCGCAGCTAAGCACAACAGCTAATGTTACTGTATTTAGGTCTTGAAAGAGTCCCATTATGCTTGTGTATGTGGAGTGACTTGCTCCTGATGCTTTTGTATTACTGCCCTTCTGTGTAAATGACAGTACCTTTCCTACCAACCAAGATCACTGCAATCATGTTCCCCTTGCTCTGGTTTCTAGTCTTACAACCTTGCAATAACCGCTGTAAGGATCTGCTGCTTTTTGCTGATCTAGAATGTTTTGGTCTCAGATTTTACATTACTGTTTATTACTGTTTGCATTTGTATAATTGTGTGATTTGTTTCATTTAACTTATTTATGATGCTAGGTCTTCCCTGAAAAAAAGGAACTGGAAATTACTTTTTTGTTTGTCTTTTTTTTGCTGGTTATTTGGTCAAGTTATTTGCTCTTTGCACATAACTTGCAATAAGTAGTATTAAATTCTACTTTTAACACTTTGACCCAATTTGTTTTGGGAAATCAGTAAAGTATATTTATTTGAAAAAAAGGAAGAAATTAAGAAGCTAGTTCTGAAATCCCTACCACAGCAAGGCCACAACAGCTTGTTGTAGGTCAAACGAAGGTCACTTATGCCTCCTACTTGTCAACAGTAGGAAATTTTAAAGGAGACAGTGAGACATGAGCTTCTTTTGTTTTGTTTTGTTTTTTTTTTTTTGGTATGTGACACAAAGCTGTAAAATGCTCACAAGTAACACTGTGGATTACAGTATCTAAAGATTATTTCATAGTGGCTCAAGACAGAGGCATACAACTGCTGTTGTTATTTTGTAGCACTTTAAAGTGGTGCAAAGCTGCACTCTTACTGAAATTATTGCTTTAAACTTTTATTGCAATTTGTTTCACTCTAGCAATGTGTGGCCCTGACACTTGATAAATATTACTGCCTGGTGGTATATCTGTTATACTATAAACTGTTATTACAATCAGGACTCATAGCTAAATAGTGCAGCGGGCTTAACCTGCTCTGCATCAATGTGCTGAGTTGTGCTGCTATGACATTGAGTGATTCATAGTTATTTTCATTCTCACAAGGGCAACTTCTCACTGTCTTGAGTTTGCATGAAAGTGGGTTGCTCAACTGAAAACATTTTGCAGTGTTCAGTTAAGTGTCCTATTAATCTGCATGGTCCTGGCAGACAACATTCAGTGTCAGATACGTACACATATGCAGCTACTTACAGATAATCTGTCACATGCATGCGCGCGCGCACACACACACACACACACACACACACACACACACACACGTGCTCTCACACACAC
>NC_056733.1:1105263607-1105269866 GCF_019279795.1 Protopterus annectens
GTAAGCAAAAATAATTAAAAGTAGCAACGTTTAAGTTATAAAAATAAAACTTTACATGTGAGTTTGGAAAAAGATAAAGTACAAATGTTTCTAGGTGCTAATAAGTTAGAGAATACTTAGCGGTAGTCAGTAGTAGTGATAGGGACATACTTTTCAAGTATTTTATTATTATAGTATTCATTCATATTTGACTAATTTGATATACTGCTTACAGTACTGAATTTGAAGTGAAAGTCAAGTCATTTGCATGCTTCAGTTGGGAGGGTGGCCTAATGGTTAAGGTGTTTGCCTTGCAAGCACAAGGTGCAGGGTTTGAGTCTCACAAGGGATAGTTGGCTAGGCTTAAAATGGTTCGCAAGGGCAGTTAGCTTAGTCCTAATCTATTAACCTATAAAGAATTGAACTGTCAACTTTAAAATGTTTTATAAGTAGCTTGAAAAATCTGATAGATATAGAGAATTATAGTTTTTCAAGTTTTAATATTCTTAATTATTTATTTATAATTATTAATGTAATGATTAAATTAAACAACATTTATCAAAAATGTATAGACAGACTAATTTTAAACACAAAATTCAATAGCAAATATTTGGATTATTTATCAAAAAATAACCCTTGAAATGTAAATAATGAAGACTGTAGAAGCATAACATTAACATCAATAAGTTAAACTTCTTCAAGTGTCTATTGGAAATTTTTTCCATGGAAATATCTTAACAGAGTACTTATACCTTCTAACTTAAATAAAATGTTCAACACAAATACATTTCCATGTTAGAGGTGTAATGAACTTCTGACAGTGGATTTGTGTTACATTTTTTATAGGTGTGACAAAAATATAGAATATTGGAAGGATTTTCAAAATTTGCTTAAAGATTTGTGGTTGGAAAAAAATGTATTATTTTATATTCACTAGATCTAGCTAATGCACCAATTCCTTCTTTTATTACAACAAGCAGTTATTGTTTATTATAGACCTTATTAGCAATAGCTAGAAAAGTAATTACATTAAAATAAAAAAGCCATATAGAATGTAATTTTAAAGCTTTTATTAACCTAGCAAGGCTTCATTAAGATCAAACAAAAGGAAAAAATATTGCAAAAGCTGGATAAATAAAAAACAATTATCAGATAAGATAAAGCTGACCGAATGTGTCAAGCATAAATGGATTGTGACTGCATCTTGAAGATATTCTGCATGGATTATTAACTGTTTTAAATCTTATACCAGTGCTGTACCCCCAGAGCTAAAGATCACTATGCAAGAGTATGTATGTAGACAAAAACAATAAAGGAGCCACTAGATTACTATATAAAATTTCCATAGCACCTGCTAAAAATTATCAGGTATATGGTCATTACATATGTCATCTGTTCTGTTTAAAGTGACCATAGTAACAGCATAATCAAACAGAAGTGAACTACTACTCAAGAATCCAGCCATTTTAATCCCAAACTATATTTAAATTCAGGAAAATAAAATAATTGAAAGACAATTTTAGTGTATAAAAATTAAGTAACTGATAACTACTGCATATAGTGTGTTGAATTTCTTACTTTCTGCTTATATACTGACTGGTATCTCACTGTGTTAGGGAAATTAAATATTAAGTATACATTACATAGTCTGCATTCTGCTTGCTTGATAGCAATCTGCTTTTTTTGCCTTGATTTGATTATTAATTGGCATTGAATACTATGGAAGACAGGTGTGTTTGCATATGTGTTGGGGAGTGGGCGTAGGAGGCATTTTTTCCCCTAGACTGCATGTTAGTTTATTATTTTAAGCTGTATACACTTCGTATGTATATTTACCCTTTTGACTCTACTATAACTTCCTTTTCTCTCTTTGTGAATGTAACATTTGTTACCAGTTTCACCTTGCCAAGGTCCTTTAACTTGCATCTGCAAAGTCAAACCTGGACTCTTTTATTTTACTTGTTAACCAGGTAAGCCAAATGGACAGAAGTGACCCAGCAGACAGAGCAGTGTACTTGTGTAATGCAGCAGAAGAGATGTGGTAGAAGAGGTTTCATGTCACTCACTGGTAAATATTACAAACAGAAATATTAAATCTTGGTTTTGAACTGATCATTGATGGCAAGTGATTTGTTTACTGTTGTTATGACCTGAGGCTATGCTTCATAGGTCATAAAATAAGCTACCTCCTTGAATTAGTGGAACTAAAGTATAAGCATGCAGTCAAGAAAAGGGGCCCCCAATATTTTTTTTCTTTCATCATTTAAATAACTTTGTAAGACAGTTGAGTATCCTAGGAATCCTAATAATTTCTTTAAAAGCCTGTATGCTATAATGGATTAACCACGTATCTTTAGCAAAAGGAATAATCTAGTCAATGTGAAGACAAGAAAAGCTGCAAGTGTGGTGTGTTTCTCCTTTACTATAAGCTAAAGCCAAAACAATAACCATGAAGATTAATGATACAGAATATTGGGTCCTATCTGTGTTATGTCTATTACCTTATATATCTGAGAATTAATATAGCCCTTGTGTCATAGAAAAGCCAATCTGTTTTGGCATTTTAGTAAGCTGTGAGAAATCTGACATACTCAGTGGTTACAAGCAAGAGATTTTAATTCATAACTAAATATTATTCAAAATTGTCTGTTGGCAGTAGTTTTCAGAACCGAGTATGCAACAATGCAGTGATAATGTATGGAAAGTGGCATACAGCATCTTATTGTTCAAATGAGTGGAGGTGGGAAATGAATGTAATGTGGATCTGACACAGATATGACTGGATGTAGTCCTTATGTTATAAAATGATTAGTCTGTTACTGAAGTACAGCATGAACATTTCTTAGAAAGTGAGTGCTAAAAATTTTGGAAGTTTGAACTACTAACAGAAATCCTTCTGATATGTTTCACATACAGTGTTTGCAAATAGATGCTTGGTAATTTAATGAAGAAAAAAATAGTCATTTTGTAATGTCAATGAAGCAGTTTTAAAGGTGTAAATCAACACTATTTAATTTTTGGGCCTAAACCAACACGGTATGAACAGGAAATATAATATTACTGAACTGTTGAACAAAGTGATAATAATAATAAACAGTAAGGATATTAATAATACTGGCATGTACATGGATGCCTTTTATAGATGGCCTTTCTGACCACAGTGGCAACATGGTAGTCAAAGGAGAGTTCGCTGTCAACCTGTGTTCCCAGATCTTTTATAACGCCTTCTGTGTTCAGTGGACTACCATTGATGTGGTAAATCATGGGAACCGGATTTTTCCCAAAGGGGATGAGAACACATTTTTTAGCATTGAGCTTATAGCCATGGTTCTGACACCAGTCATTGGTCTCAGTGAGGCCTTTCTGCAGGATGTCAACATCAGTAGGGGAGTTAATAATAGCTCCCAACTTGCAATCATCTGCAAATGTTGTTAGCCAGGGTCCCTTCATGTAGGCCTGGACTTCAGAGAAGTAGATACCAAACAGGAGAGGACCCAGGACTAAACCTTGTGGGACTCCACTCATGACTGGTCGGCAGTCTGACTTGGAGTTAGCTACTTTCACACTGTGGATTCTATTTGTGAGCCAGTTTGCAACACACCTAGTGATATAGGGGTTGATGCCTAGCTTAGTGAGTACAATGCCCCATTTGGCATGTATCTCACTAAACACCTGCAACAACTGGAGAGCCTGCAAAAGTACCTCACAAAGAGGATCCTAGGCCTTAAACATTTGTCCTATATGGACAGACTAAAAAAACTCCAACTATTCTCTGTCTCATATCGCCTATTTAGAGGAGATCGCTGCTTGACTTACAAAGCCTTGTCTGACCCAGCTCTGTTAGAAATGCTACATCTAAAGAAATCCCAGTCCCTCCACACCACATGCTCCAGAGACCTCAACCTCATTACCACAACCAACAGGACATGCTGGGGAGACAGGTTCATAACCCAGAGACTGCCCATGCTATGGAATAGACTTCTCATACATGTCAAGCAGAGCACCTCACTGGCCCTCTTCAAGAGAAATTTTGATGCGTGGATGAAAAATTGAAAATTTACCCTAGGGATCACTCCAGTGGCTTTTCTTGACAGAGGCACTGGGAACTAAGGTCAGGTGGCACGATGCCAGGGTAATCCTGTGGGTTAGGCTTGTAAAGGCCACAGGGCCATTAGCCCAGTACACATCTACGAACCTATGAACCTATGATGTGATATGGCTAATTAGAGATAGGGTAAAATAAATTATTAAGAATATTATAATAAGGGTGAAAACATAAAGGATATGGTGTCCTTCATCAGGGAACAAGGAATATGTAGCTTGAATGAGGATGTTAACTAGAAGAAATGCAGATGGCAAAGAGGTAAAAGGGGGTAGATGTATGGATGGCAATTGTGCTAAATCTGATTTAGTTATCAAGGTCATAAAATAAAGATGGCATAGGTAATTGGGATAGATTTTAAATGTTTTATGTAAAAAGAAAATATAAGACCTGTTTGGCTATTCATTTTTTATGATAGTCCAAATGTTTCAAAACCATAGTAGTGGTAGGCCAGACTGGAAAGTTGGATATTCTAGTAAGATGTAAGAGTTAAATGGAATCTAAGATGATTTTGTCATTATCCGGGCCACACTTAGATTATACACATCTAGAAGGAAGATGATGTAAAGTACTTTTGAAGATATAATACAATAGTATAAAAGCAATGGTAGAGACATTGAAGCATTTTACATTGTCTGTGGACAATATGTTGAACAAGAATGGCTGTATTTTGACAGAGTGTTTAGAAGCTAAATGCACAGTATACTTATCTTTAATGCTGGAAGATGAGAAGGCTGTGGTTTTATTCCAACCCCAGGTGCTTGGATTAATATCCATTACTGACACTGCAGTACAGCATAAAGGGAGTGCTGCACTCCTGAGTGTGCTGTCCTTTGAATGAGACATTAAACTGAGGTCCTATCTGCCTGAGTTTTTGGTAGCTCAGGTGGATAGAAAAGATGCCATCACAAAAAAAAAAGAGTAGGGGGAGTTTCCTGGAGCTCTGGCCAAGTTTCATTTACTCAGTATGAATAGCACCTTTGTTCTCCCCTGAAAAAATTCCGCTGGCTTATTGGACTAACCCAGTCAACAAAAGCATGCATGCATGCATGCATAAATAAATAAATGTCACTATGAGGTATCTGTGAAGATTGGAGGAAGATGGGTGAAGGCTGCCAGCCTAGTCAAATAGAATTTGATACATAATTCTATCAATTGTATAAATACATGTAAAATACAGGCTTGTGTTTTTAAATGAAAGAAAACACTGTAAAATGTGAACTTCAAGATTGTTGCAAAATTGCCATCTGCTGTAAGGAAAACCAAGCCAAGCATTTCAAATGTGTCTTTTGAAGTTGAAAAGATCTTATGAATCTCTTTGATGTTTTACAATTCAGCTCAAGCTCCAGTGAGTCTGGATGAAGGTTTCAGGCCCATTGTTTTAAGGTTAAAGTTAAGGGCCAGAATTTACATATGGAAGGTGCTTTATTGTTCTGGTTTCTGCTAGAGTGTATGTGTGAAATGCCTTTTATTGTTGTAGTCTCCTGAGCAGGTGTTAGCTTGCTAAATAATGCAGTTTGTGGCCTGGGAACTCCAGACTAAGTGTCAAAATGATGTAATTTGGGAGGGCTTTAGAGAGCTGTTGGTTGTGTTTAATAACTATTGTTGAGTGAGAGACTAAGACGCATTTTGATCTTGGACATCTAACCCAGAACTGCTTATGCTTTATGTATGTAAGTAGGATTATAGCACTGTGTTTTCTCTTAGAATTAGCTAAAGATTAGAAAGTTAGATTGTGTTTTTCTTTGACATCAGACCTGTCCTACTGTATTATTTTAAGGTTCTGTGTGATTTCTGAACTCTTAGATATCTTTGTGGTGTAGTGGTATTGTCTTGTGTTTTAAGTATTTATTATTAAATATTTTAAAAACCTTTACCTGTAGCTGGTTTGTGTAGAGACATAGGCTCTAGAGTACATTGCATATTTATAGGGATTATCGTATTAGGCCACTCTAATAAGCCTTAGACTGAATAGTCACATTACCAATTGGATAATAATATTGCACAGTAATAATTCAATACCATTTCAAGGGCCTTTGGGTAGCTGATAATTATATTAAGTTGGTGGTGGCAGTAGTTACTACCTTATAGTCTGGGTAAAGGGGCACAGCTGGAAACTCTGTGTCAGCCTTTCCCAGGAATGTTTGTGAAGTTGTATAAATACTTATCGGGGGGTCA
>NC_056733.1:1105270366-1105272866 GCF_019279795.1 Protopterus annectens
TAAAGGGGCCCTTTTCCCCCACTGCTCTGGTAGGGTGGCTGTATCTGAACCTCTGCCCTGATTGTCAAAATAAATAATCTTTTCTGTTTGGCAAACCTTTTTCAAAGTTTGTCTGGCTGAAGGCGCAGCCCTTACTACTATTACCATCTCTTATGTAACCTAAACAGGAAGGAGAACTACAGCTGGTGAACGCCCTTCTCAAAACATTTGTGACACTGCATGTTAACACAAACATGTGAAAAAAAATTAACTGTGCCCCACCCTAGTCTCTGAGAGAAGAGCAAAAAATGGGGACTCATTTCCATCAAAGTTACTCTGTTTGCTATTTTTACTAAGTGTTAAAGGCAGTCCTTAACTTGTAGTGACATTAATTTTCTTTTCAGTCTGTATTCTTCAGTTCAGGCCTATAGGCTCACTAAAAGAGATGCAACTCCTTGTACAGATGGAACCTGACTGTCCAGTTTTGTGTATCTTATCTTTTGCATCCTTGTTTTTTGGTTCCAGCCTCATAATAACTTTAACTTCACTCAGGTATCTTGCGTCTATACCCCTCCACCTTAACTTTCCTCATTTAGCACTCCAGCCGCTCCCATCCAACTCAGCATCTCCTACGACCTATCAGTTCCTTTGAGTGCACTACTGCACTGTGCCATGACAGCTCACCCACAGGTCGCCTACAGTTAGGTATCGCATTCACCTTTGGTGCAGAAGGCACTGGGTTCTATTCACAAATCAGGTAGATACTTTGCAATGCAGAAATGGGGAAGGTGGCACTGCATGCCTGAGGGTATCGTCCTTCAGATGACACATTAAGCCGGGGTCCCATCCACTTGAGCTGGTGATAGCTTAGGTGGATGTAAAAGATCCCATGGCATCTGTTGAAAAGAGTAGGGGAAATTCCTCAATGCCCAGGTCAAATTTCCCCCTAGTAGTATAAATAGCACCTTGGGTCTCCCCTGAAAAGAGGCCATTAGCCTAGTGGGACTAACCCACTCAACAAAGGATAAAAAAAAAAAATAAAAATAAATATATATATATATATATATATATATATATATATATATATATATATATATATATATCAGAAGAGCTCTTGGAAATGTTTATTATGTGATTGTCTGCTGTTATACAGGTGAGGTGCCCCTTTGCTAGTGTTAATCCAAGCACAGGAATCCATATGAAGTGCTGGACAGTTGGCTTAGTAGGGCACAGATGGAGGACTTAGGATGTTATCCTTACACGTGGGAGGTCAATCTGGGCTGACTGATACTGTGTTCCCACTTAGTAAGGGCTAGGTGCAACTATATATGTAACATCACAAATCATGGTGGTGATGCCCAAATGTTCTAATGTTATTGTGCACCCAAATCCCAATGTTTTTTAAAAGAAAAACTCCACAAGTTATAACTTAACTGACAATAATTTCCTTTGCAGTCTTTGATTCTAGTCTGAACTCCCATACTTTGCTGCAGACTCCAATCAGCCACACCACAGCCAACCATCCTAACACTGGCAGGATGGAATCAGGGCCTCCTTAGATCACCAAAGCAGTTACCCAAAAGAATCTTCTAAGGGACTGGAGAACGAAACTGATATGATGGGATAGTTACCACAGCCCAGATTTGGATATTTATGCATACATTAATATATGGGATACAGTAACATCTAAGGTACCTCAGATAAGCTGCACAAAATGACAGTCAGATGCTTGTATCAAATACAAGTTATAACAACGGGATCTAAATTGTGTGTGCCTGTAGCTTTTGGATGGAATTAAGAAACTCTCTGGGCTGTCTTCCTGGAATTTCATCTTTGCCATAGAACTGCTGCCTGGGGTTATTCTTTTCTGCTTAGTGCAGCTAAGCACAACAGCTAATGTTACTGTATTTAGGTCTTGAAAGAGTCCCATTATGCTTGTGTATGTGGAGTGACTTGCTCCTGATGCTTTTGTATTACTGCCCTTCTTTGTAAATGACAGTACCTTTCCTACCAACCAGGATCACTGCAATCATGTTCCCCTTGCTCTGGTTTCTACCCTTACAACCTTGCAATAACCGCTGTAAGGATCTGCTGCTTTTTGCTGATGTAGAATGTTTTGCTCTCAGATTTTACATTACTGTTTATTACTGTTTGCATTTGTATAATTGTGCGATTTGTTTCATTTGACTTATTTATGATGTTAGGTCTCCCCTGAAAAAAAGGAACTGGAAATTACTTTTTTGTTTGTCTTTTTTTTGCTGGTTATTTGGTCAAGTTATTTGCTCTTTGCACATAACTTGCAATAAGTAGTATTAAATTCTACTTTTAACACTTTGACCCAATTTGTTTTGGGAAATCAATAAAGTATATTTATTTGAAAAAAAAGAAGAAATGAAGAAGCTAGTTCTGAAATCCCTACCACAGCAGGGCCACAACAGCTTGTTGTAGGTCAAATGAAGGTCACTTATGCCTCTACTTGTCCAGAGAAGGACATTTTAAAGAAGACAGTGAGAAGTGAGTT
>NC_056733.1:1105277866-1105292866 GCF_019279795.1 Protopterus annectens
TAAATGAAAATATGCAAGAGACATCCCATACCAAATACTGCAAAACATAGGGATAAAGAGGATGAGTTTAGCTTGGCTGTTTCTTGCTTTCCCAATACAATTCTAAATAACTATATAAAGTTATGCAAACTTAATATAAGCATCTTTGTAACAGGGATTTGCAATTAAATATTGTAAATGAGTTATTCATAAAAAGTAGAAATAAGCTACTGCATTATTTGAGTTATAATTAAGAAATAATGTATTTGTCAATAGATAATAAGCTGAATATGTGTTGTACTACTAATTAACAAATGGTGACAGAACATTTTATTATGCCTCAGACATTCTGGGTTCAGGAGTGATTTTAGCAAAGCAGCACATATTAGTATTTAAACTATTATTAAAGGGCTCCCCTGTGAGTTCATGGGGGAACCTGGGTGTAGTATACATTAAGAAAGGTTAAGATTAAGGGTTATGGGCCCTGACAATAGGGTGTTTTTTTTGTTTTTTTTAACAGGGGACTTGATGAATGGTGATGATTGTTCCATGGGTACCATCAGATCGATAAGAACTTTAAAGACTCCTTCTTGCTAAATGTATTTTTACAGTTAATTCAAATGGAATGAAGTATAAAACATTTTAGCTACTTTTTACATTGTTTTAAATAAAGTTTCATTGTAAAAAGATGATGACAGTAAGCAAAAATAACTAAAAGTAGCAACGTTTAAGTTATAAAAATAAAACTTTACGTGTGTGTTTGGAAAAAGATAAAGTACAAATGTTTCTAGGTGCTAATAAGTTAGAGAATACTTAGCGGTAGTCAGTAGTAGTGATAGGGACATACTTTTCAAGTATTTTATTATTATTATTATAGTATTCATTCATATTTGACTAATTTGATATACTGCTTACAGTACTGAATTTGAAGTGAATGTCAAGTCATTTGCATGCTTCAGTTGGGAGGGTGGCCTAATGGTTAAGGTGTTTGCCTTGCAAGCACAAGGTGCATGGTTTGAGTCTCACAAGGGATAGTTGGCTAGGCTTAAAATGGCTCGCAAGGGCAGTTAGCTTAGTCCTAATCTATTAACCTATAAAGAAATGAAGTGTCAACTTTAAAATGTTTTATAAGTAGCTTGAAAAATCTGATAGATATAGAGAATTATAGTTTATCAAGTTTTAAGATTCTTAATTATTTATTTATAATTATTAATGTAATGATTAAATTAAACAACATTTATCAAAAATGTATAGACAGACTAATTTTAAACACAAAATTCAATAGCAAATATTTGTATTATTTATCAAAAAATAACCATTGAAATGTAAATAATGAAGACTGTAGAAGCTTAACATTAAAATCAATAAGTTAAACTTCTTCAAGTGTCTATTGGAAATTTTTTCCATGGAAATATCTTAACAGAGTACTTATACCTTCTAACTTAAATAAAATGTTCAACACGAATACATTTCCATGTTAGAGGTGTAATGAACTTCTGAAAGTGGATTTGTGTTACATTTTATATAGGTGTGACAAAAATATGGAATATTGGAAGGATTTTCAAAATTTGCTTAAAGATTTGTGGTTGGAAAAAATTTATTATTTTATATTCACTAGATCGAGCTAATGCACCAATCCCTTCTTTTATTATAACAAGCAATTATTGTTTATTATGGACCTTATTAGCAATAGCTAGGAAAGTAATTACATTAAAATAAAAAAAAACATATAGAATGTAATTTTAAAGCTTTTATTAACCTAGCAAGGCTTCATTAAGATCAAACAAAAGGAAAAAAATATTGCAAAAGCTGGATAAATAAAAAACAATTATCAGATAAGATAAAGCTGACCGAATGTGTCAAGCATAAATGGATTGTGACTGCATCTTGAAGATATTCTGCATGAATTATTAACTGTTTTAAATCTTATACCAGTGCTGTACCCCCAGAGCTAAAGATCACTATGCAAGAGTATGTATGTAGACAAAAACAATAAAGGAGCCACTAGATTACTATATAAAATTTCCATAGCTCCTGCTAAAAATTATCAGGTATATGGTCATTACATATGTCATCTGTTCTGTTTATATAGCATAATCAAACAGAAGTGAACTACTACTCAAGAATCCAGCCATTTTAATCCCAAACTATATATAAATTCAGGAAAATAAAATAATTGAAAGACAATTTTAGTGTATAAAAATTAAGTAACTGATAACCACTGCGTATAGTGTGTTGAATTTCTTACTTTTTGCTTATATACTAACTGGTATCTCACAATGTTAGGGAAATTAAATATTAAGTATACATTATATAGTCTGCATTCTGCTTCCTTGATAGCAATCTGCTTTTTTTGCCTTGATTTGATTATTAATTGGCATTGAATACTACGGAAGACAGGTGTGTTTGCATGTGTGTGTGGGGGAGTGGGCGTAGGAGGCATTTTTTTTCCTAGACTGCATGTTAGTTTATTATTTTAAGCTGTGCACACTTCATATGTATATTTACCCTTTTGACTCTACTATAACTTCCTTTTCTCTCTTTGTGAATGTAACATTTGTCACCAGTTTCACCTTGCCAAGGTCCTTTAACTTGCATCTACAAAGTCAAACCTGGACTCTTTTATTTTACTTGTTAACCAGGTAAGCCAAGTGGACACAAGTGACCCAGCAGACAGAGCAGTGTACTTGTGTAATGCAGCAGAAGAGAGGTGGTAGAAGAGGTTTCATGTCACTCACTGGTAAATATTACAAACAGAAATATTAAATCTTGGTTTTGAACTGATCATTGATGGCAAGTGATTTGTTTACGGTTGTTATGACCTGAGGCTATGCTTCATAGGTCATAAAATAAGCTACCTCCTTGAATTAGTGGAACTAAAGTGTAAGCGTGTAGTCAAGAAAAGGGCCCCCCCAATATTTTTTTTCTTTTATCATTTAAATAACTTTGTAAGACAGTTGAGTATCCTAGGAATCCTAATAATTTCTTTAACAGCCTGTATGCTATAATGGATTAACCACATATCTTTAGCAAAAGGAATAATATAGTCAATGTGAAGACAAGAAAAGCTGCAAGTGTGGTGTGTTTCTCCTTTACTATAAGCTAAAGCCAAAGCAATAACCATGAAGATTAATGATAGAGAATATTGGGTCCTATCTGTGTTATGTCCATTACCTTATATATCTGAGAATTAATATAGTGCTTGTGTCGTAGAAAAGCCAATCTGTTTTGGTATTTTAGTAAGCTGTGAGAAATCTGACATACTCAGTGGTTACAAGCAAGAGATTTTAATTCATAACTAAATATTATTCAAAATTGTTTTCAGAACCGAGTATGCAACAATGCAGTGATAATGTATGGGAAATGGCATCCAGCATCTAATTGTTCAAATGAGTGGAGGTGGGAAACGAATGTAATGTGGATCTGACACAGATATGACTGGATGTAGTACTTATATTATAAAGTGATTAGTCTGTTACTCAAGTACAGCATGAACATTTCTTAGAAAGTGAGTGCTAAAAATTTATTTTGGAAGTTTGAACTACTAACAGAAATCCTTCTGATATGTTTCACATAGAGTGTTTGCAAATAGATGCTTGGGAATTTAATGAAGAAAAATTGACTCATTTTGTAATGTCAATGAAGCAGTTTTAAAGGTGTAAATCAACACTATTTAATTTTTGGGCCTAAACCAACACGGTATGAACAGGAAATATAATATTACTGAACTGTTGAACAAAGTGATAATAATAATAATAAACAGTAAGGATATTAATAATACTGGCATGTACATGGATGCCTTTTATAGATGCCCTTTCCTGACCACAGTGGCAACATGGTAGTCAAAGGAGAGGTTGTTGTCAACCTGTGTTCCCAGATCTTTTATAACGCCTTCTGTGTTCAGTGGACTACCATCGATGTGGTAATTCATGGGAACCGGGTTTTTCCCAAAGGGGATGACAACACATTTTTTGGCATTGAGCTTATAGCCATGGTTCTGACACCAGTCATTGGTCTCAGTGAGGCATTTCTGCAGGATGTCAACATCAGTCGGGGAGTTAATAATAGCTCCCAACTTGCAATCATCTGCAAATGTTGTTAGCCAAAGTCCCTTCATGTTGGCCTGGACTTCAGAGAAGTAGATACCAAACAGGAGAGGACCCAGGACTAAACCTTGTGGGACTTCACTCATGACTGGTTGGCAGTCTGACTTGGAGTTAGCTACTTTCACACTGTGGGTTCTACTTGTGAGCCAGTTTGCAACACACCTAGTGATATAGGGGTTGATGCCTAGCTTAGTGAGTACAATACCCCATTTGTCATGTATCTCACTAAACACCTGCAACAACTAGAGAGGCTGCAAAAGTACCTCACAAAGAGGATCCTAGGCCTTAAACATTTGTCCTATATGGACAGACTAAAAAAACTCCAACTATTCTCTCTCTCATATCGCCTACTTAGAGGAGATCGCTGCTTGACTTACAAAGCCTTGTCTGACCCAGCTCTGTTAGAAATGCTACATCTAAAGAAATCCCAATCCCTCCACACCACATGCTCCAGAGACCTCAACCTCATTACCACAACCAACAGAACATGCTGGAAAGACAGGTTCATAACCCAGAGACTGCCCATGCTATGGAATAGACTTCTCATACATGTCAAGCAGAGCACCTCACTGGCCCTCTTCAAGAGAAATTTTGATGCGTGGATGAAAAATTGAAAATTTACCCTAGGGATCACTCCAGTGGCTTTTCTCGACAGAGGCACTGGGAACTAAGGTCAGGTGGCACGATGCCAGGGTAATCCTGTGGGTTAGGCTTGTAAAGGCCACAGGGCCATTAGCCCAGTACACATCTACGAACCTATGAACCTATGATGTGATATGGCTAATTAGAGATAGGGTAAAATAAATTATTAAGAATATTATAATAAGGGTGAAAACATAAAGGATATGGTGTCATTCATCAGGGAACAAGGAATATGTAGCTTGAATGAGGATGTTAACTAGAAGAAATGCAGATGGCAAAGAGGTAAAAGGGGGTAGATGTATGGATGGCAATTGTGCTAAATCTGATTTAGTTATCAAGGTCATAAAATAGAGATGGCATAGGTAATTGGGATAGATTTTAAATGTTTTATGTAAAAAGAAAATATAAGACCTGTTTGGCTATTCATTTTTTATGATAGACCAAATGTTTCAAAACCATAGTAGTGGTAGGCCAGACTGGAAAGTTAGATATTCTAGTAAGATGTAAGAGTTAAATGGAATCTAAGATGATTTTGTCATTATCCGGGCCACACTTAGAATATACACGTCTAGAAGGAAGATGATGTAAAGTTATTTTGAAGATATAATACAATAGTATAAAAGCAATGGTAGAGACATTAAAGCATTTTACTTTGTCTGTGGACAATATGTTGGACAAGAATTACTGTATTTTGACAGAGTGTTTAGAAGCTAAATACACAGTATATTTATCTTTAATGCTGGAAGATGAGAAGGCTGTGGTTTTATTCCAACCCCAGGTGCTTGGATTAATCTCCATTACTGACACTGCAGTACAGCGTAAAGGGAGTGCTGCACTCCTGAGTGTGCTGTCCTTTGAATGAGACATTAAACTGAGGTCCTATCTGCCTGAGTTTTTGGTAGCTCAGGTGGATAGAAAAGATGCCATCACAAAAAAGAGAGTAGGGGGAGTTTCCTGGAGCTCTGGCCAAGTTTCATTTACTCAGTATGAATAGCACCATTGTTCTCCCCTGAAAAGTGCCCGCTGGCTTACTGGACTAACCCAGTTAACAAAAGCATGCATGCATGCATGCATAAATAAATAAATATCACTATGAGGTATCTGTGAACATTGGAGGAAGATGGGTGAAGGCTGCCAGCCTAGTCAAATAGAATTTGATACATAATTCTATCAATTGTATAAATACATGTAAAATAAAGGCTTGTGTTTTCAAATGAAAGAAAACACTGTAAAATGTGAACTTCAAGATTGTTGCAACATTGCCATCTGCTGTAAGGAAAACCAAGCCAAGCATTTCAAATGTGTCTTTTGAAGTTGAAAAGATCTTATGAATCTCTTTGATGTTTTACAATTCAGCTCCAGCTCCAGTGAGTCTTGATGAAGGTTTCAGGCCCATTGTTTTAAGATTAAAGTTAAGGGCCAGAATTTACATATGGAAGGTGATTTATTGCTCGGGTTTCTGCTAGAGTGTATATGTGAAATGCCTTTTATTGTTGTAGTCTCCTGAGCAGGTGTTAGCTTGCTAAATAATGCAGTTTGTGGCCTGGGAACTCCAGACTAAGTGTCAAAATGATGTAATTTGGGAGGGCTTTAGAGAGCTGTTGGTTAGTGTTTAATAACTATTGTTGAGTGAGAGACTAAGAAGCATTTTGATCTTGGACATCTAACCCAGAACTGCTTATGCTTTATGTATGTAAGTAGGATTATAGCACTGTGTTTTCTCTTAAGATTAACTAAAGATTAGAAAGTTAGATTAAGTGTTTTTCTTTGACATCAGACCTGTCCTACTGTATTATTTTAAGTTTCTGTGTGATCTCTGAACTCTTAGATATCTTTGTGGTGTAGTGGTATTGTCTTGTGTTTTAAGTATTTATTATTAAATATTTTAAAAACCTTTACCTGTGGCTGGTTTGTGTAGAGACGTAGGCTCTAGAGTACATTGCATATTTAAAGGGGTTATCGTAATAGGCCACTCTAATAAGCCTTAGACTGAATAGTCACATTACCAATTGGATAATAATATTGCACAGTAATAATTCGATACCCTTTCAAGGGCCTTTGGGTAGCTGATAATTATATTAAGTTGGTGGTGGCAGTAGTTACTACCGTATAGTCTGGGTAAAGGGGCACAGCTGGAGACTCTGTGTCAGCCTTTCCCAGGAATGTCTGTGAAGTTGTATAAATACTTATCTCAAAGTGTGGGTGTGTGTCTGCTAACTGGGCAGGGACATGAAGCACTGGTTGAACAGAGAGGGTACTAGAGGTTAGCTTGATGGCTAGGCTGAGATCTGGACTCTATAGCTGTGCCAGTGGGGAGTCTTTTAGGGACCTGGTGAGCAAGGGAGCAACCAGCCCCAGACTGACTGTGATCTCTGTGTGCACTTAAGGGAAATTGTACTTTACTGTGTGTATTAGTTATCTTTTCCTCTTCTAAGACTCGTCCTCTCTGGTGTCAGTGGTGAGGATTGAGGCTCCTTGATTGCTGGGCCAGGGCACGGGCGTCACGTATTGGTGGCAGTGGTTGGGATATCCTATCACATATTGGTAGTAGTGGTTGGGATATCCTATCACATATTGGTTTGCTGTTGTGGGATCCACATCACATATTGATTAGCTGGCAAACACTAATTGGCTTGTAGTGGTGTGGGTAGAGCAAATTCCTGTAGCTTATGTACAGTGATCTCTAAAAGTGTTTTGTACTCTAAAACAGCCACGCAGTGTATATTCAGAGTTCAGATCACAATTGCTTTATTTCTTTTGTTAGCTTAGTGTTAGTCAGGGTGAGCAGGCAGCATGTCAGCAAAGGAGTATGAAAAGCTGACAAGGAGCCAGCTGGCGGAGATGTGTCAGGCTAGGGGACTGGTAAATGGAAGCTTGGCTAAGGCATACCTGATTGCAGCCTTAATTACAGCTGCATCAGAAAACAGCAGCCTGGATTACAATCAGACTGGCAGTGGAGATACAATATCCTTGGAGAATGGACAGCTCAACCTTTCTGCAGTGGACTTAAGAATCCAGCTGGAGCTAAACAGACTTGAGTTGGAAGCTAGGCATAATGAACTAGAAGCAGCTGAGAAAATGAGGAGTCTACAAGCTGAGGAAAATGAATGGCAGAGGAGGTATGAGAGGGAAATGCTGACTCTTTGCCAAAGTCATGGAGGTAATGGGGAAGGGAGTAACCAGACCCCAGAAGCACAAAAGGTCAGTAAATTTCTCCCACAGTTTAAAGAGGGGGATAATCTTGATAGCTTCATTCATATGTTTGAGCAGGTATGTAAACAGTATGAAGCTGACCAATGGCTCTGGGTACGGTTCCTGACCCCCTTACTCCATCGTAAAGCTGTAACTTCTTTAGCAAAAATGCATGACACTGACTGTTTTGATTATACTGCTTTAAAAAAGACACTTGTTGAAATGTTTTAAGCTAACACATGAAATGTATAGGAAAAAAGTTTTGTGAGCATAGACACAAGGCAGATGAAAATGTATGTGAATATGTTGCTGAAATGAGTACCTACTTTCATAGTTGGGTGAGTGGATGTCAGGTCACCACTTCTGAAGGGCTGGCAGACCTTTTGGTAAGGGAATAACCCAGACAGACTGCACACTTGCAGCCAGGACTGCTGAGGTGGTTACTTCAGGGAGGGAGCTGCTCTGTAGCAGTGAGACTGAAGGTGAGCCACAGCTGCTTGTGGGTACTGATGGTCCCTTGTACAGAGTGACTGCAAAGGTAGAGGTGAGTTGTAGTACCCAGGCTGACAGTGAGGCACCACTGTCAGAGGATGCCAGACTTCCTGTGGAAGGGGAGCTGGGAAGGGTTACAAGGAGAGACTTGAGACAGGCTCAGCTCTCAGACCCTACATTGCAAGGCTTGAGGCAGGTAGCCAGGGAGGCACCTGATTCTCAAGGGAAGGGGGAATCTGTATACTGGAACAAAGGTCTACTGTACAGAGTGTGGACCCCTGAGGGAGGGCTAGAAGGTGAGAGAGTACAGCAGTTGGTAGTGCCTAGAGCTTACCATCTGGCACTTCTAGCCATAGCCCATGATATTCCCTTTACAGGTCATATGGGCATAAAACGTACAAAGAGGCGTATTATGCAAAACTTCTATTGGCCTGGAATTTCCAGAGATGTAACAGGGTACTGCAGGACCTGTGAGCAGTGCCAAAAGGTAGGCAAGACAGGAGACAAAGGTGAGAGCTCCTTTGATGTATTTGCCTGTGATTGAGGAGCCATTTCAGAGGGTAGCTTTGGATATTGTTGGTCATCTGACTACCCCAAGTTCCACAGGGAAAACGTATAATGTAGTGATTGTAGATTATGCTACATGATACCCTGAGGCAGTGGCTTTGTCCTCCATTGAGGCCGAAAAGGTGGTAAATGCTTTGCTAGATATTTTCAGCAGGGAAGGTTTCCCAAAGGAAATGCTGTCTGACAGAGGGGCCAATTTTATGTCAGACATGCTGGATTGTCTGTAGAAGTCCTGTGAGGTGAAGCACATGAAGACCACCCTACCATACCTAAACTAATGGTCTTGTTGAGAGGTTAAACTCTACAATCAAGTCCATGCTATGGGCATTTACAGATCAGTTTAAGAGGGAATGGGACAAATATTTGCCCCATCTGTTGTTTGCTTACAGAGAGGTTCCCCAGGAATCCACAGATTTTTCACCCTTTGAGTTGCTGTATGGGTATAGGGTGAGGGGACCTCTAGATTTAATTCGAGATGAGTAGGAAGGTGAGTGTGAGTCTCACAAGGAGTCTGTTGTGGCATATATCCTGAACCTTAAGACAAGGCTCAGGGAACTCATGGGCTTGGCCCAGGAGAACCTGGCAGAAGCCCAACAACAGAAAACTGTGTGGTATGACAGGAATGCTCAAGCTAGAGAGTATGCTGTAGGGCAGCAGGTGATGGTTCTCATTCCTGTCAGACACAACAAGTTGAAAGCAGCTTGAGAGGGACCCTACAAGGTGGTAAGAAAGGTAAGTGATGTTAACTACATGGTGGAACTGCTAGGCAGAAGGCAGGGGCACAAATTGTACCACGTTAACATGATGAAACCTTACCATGATAGGGAAGCCCTTGTGCTGAACATTTGCAGTGGATTGCAGGAGGAGTCTGAGAGAGATCTTGTGACTGATCTCCTCAGTGAGGCTCGGGCTGACACCTCAGTGGAAGGGGTAGCAATGTCCCAGCAGCTATCTCCTACCCAGGTTCAAGAAATCCGAGCAGTGTTGCAGGAGTTTGGGGGCATATTCACCAAGAAACCAGGGAGCACCCACCTGGTACAGCACCAGGTGGCTACAAGACCCCAAAGGCCTATCAGGCAGGCCCCTTATAGGGTGCCTGGGAGAGTCAAACAGACTATGAGGGAAGAGGTACAGGAGATGTTGGAACTAGGGGTGATTCAGGTGTTCAACAGTCCCTGGGCCACCCCAGTGGTGCTGGTGCCAAAAAAGCATGGCAGCACCAGGTTCTGTGTGGATTACAGAAAATTAAATAGCACACAGAGGCAGATGCTTACCCCATGCCTAGAACAGACGAGGCCCTAGAGCAGCTGGGCGGGCTAAGTATCTTACAACCATTGATCTTACAAAGGGTTATTGGCAGGTGCCTTTGACTCCCAGTGCTAGAGAGAAGTCAGCCTTTGTGACTCCTTTTGGCTTGTATGAGTTCACAAAGATGCCCTTTGGGATGGAAAATGCCCCAGCGACTTTCCAGAGGCTGGTGGATGATATCCTAGCAGGAGCAGGAGGGTTTGCCCTTGCTTACCTAGATGATATTGCCATCTACAGTCATTCTTGGCCAGAGCACCTTCAGCATGTCAGGCAGGTGCTGGGCAGACTACAAAGGGCAGGGTTGACTATTAAGCTGAGCAAATGTTAGGTGGGTATGGCAGTTCTCCTACCTAGGACATAGAGTGGGGAGTGGTAAGATAAGGCCAGAACCTGCCAAAGTGGAAGCTATTCAGGCATGGCCTGCACCTGTTACCAAAAAGCAGGTGAGGGCATTCTTAGGGACAGCAGGGTACTACAGAAAGTTCATTCCCAATTATAGTACCATAGCTGCTCCCCTCACAGACCTGACAAGGAAGAACAGGCCAGATAAGGTAGTGTGGACCCCAGCATGTGAGCAGGCATTTCAGAAGCTTAAGGAAGCTTTGGGAGGACCCCCTTTGTTAGCCAGTCCAGACTATAGCCAAGAATTTGTTGTGCAGGTGGATGCTTCAAACTATGGGGTGGGGGCTGTACTTAGCCAGATTTCTTCAAAGGGAGAAGAGCACCGAGTGGTTTATCTCAGTCGTAAGCTCCAACCCAGGGAGGAATGCTATGCAGTGGTAGAAAAGGAATGTCTAGCCATAGTGTGAGCACCACATAAACTTCAGCCTTATCTGCATGGAAGAAAATTCACTGTGATGGCAGATCACAACCCCCTAACATGGTTAAACAGAGCTAGTCAGTAAAATGCCAAGTTGCTAAGATGGAGCCTGGGATTGCAAGCATATGATTTGTCAGTGCAGCACCGCAGTGGGAGTAGAAATGCCAATGCAGATGGGCTCTCAAGACAGGGAATGGGGTGAGGTACACCCAGATAGACCTGACACTCTCAAGTGATGTTTCTCAAGGGTCACTTGAAAAACTTGCTTGAGTTCCCCGTGGGAGGAGAGATGTGAAGATTGGAAGAAGATGGGCGAAAGCTGCCAGCCTTGTCAAATAGAATTTGATACATAGTTCTATCAATTGTATGAATAAATGTAAAATACAGGCTTGTGTTTTTAAATGAAAGAAAACACTTTAAAATGTGAACTTCAAGATTGTTGCAACATTGCCATCTGCTGTAAGGAAAACCAAGCCAAGCATTTCAAATGTGTCTTTTGAAGTTGAAAAGATCTTATGAATCTCTTTGATGTTTTACAATTCAGCTCCAGTGAGTCTGGATGAAGGTTTCAGGCCCATTGTTTTAAGGTTAAAGTTAAGGGACAGAATTTACATATGGAAGGTGCTTTATTGCTCTGGTTTCTGCTAGAGTCTATATGTGAAATGCCTTTTATTGTTGTAGTCTCCTGAGCAGGTGTTAGCTTGTTAAATAATGCAGTTTGTGGCCTGGAAACTCCAGACTAAGTGTCAAAATGATGTAATTTGGGAGGGCCTTAGAGAGCTGTTGGTTAGTGTTTAAAAACTATTGTTGAGTGAGAGAATGAGAAGCATTTGGTCTTGGACATCTAACCCAGCACTGCTTATGTTTTATGTATGTAAGTAGGATTCTAGCACTGTGTTTTTTCTTAAGATTAGCTAAAGATTAGAAAGTTAGATTGTTTTTCTTTGACATCAGACCTGTCCTACTGTATTATTTTAAGTTTCTGTGTGATCTCTGAACTCTTAGATATCTCTGTAGTGTAGTGGTATTGTCTTGTGTTTTAATTACGTATTATTAAATATTTTAAAAACATTTACCTGTGGCTGGTTTGTGTAGAGAAGTAGGCTCTGGAGTACATTGCATATTTATAGAGCTTATCATAATAGGCCACTCTAATAAGCCTTAGACTGAAAACTCACATTACCAATTGGATAATCATATTGCACAGTAATAATTTGATACCCTTTCAAGGGCCTTTGGGTAGCTGATAATTATATTAAGTTGGTGGTGGCAGTAATTACTACCGTATATTCTGGGTAAAGGGGCACAGCTAGAGACTCTGTCAGTCTTTCCCAGGAGTGTCTGTGAAGTTGTATAAATACTTATCTCAAAATGTGGGTGTGTGTCAGCCATCTGGGCAGGGACATGAAGAACTGGTTAGACAGAGAGGGTACTAGAGGTTAGCTTGCCAGCTAGCCTGAGATCTGGACCCTATAGCTGTGCCAGTGGGGAGTCTTACTGGGGACCTGGTGAGCAAGGGAGCAACCAGCCCCAGAATGACTGTGACCTCTGTGTGCACTTAAGGAAAATTGTACTTTACTGTGATTATTAGTTATCCTTTCCTCTTCTAGGAGTCGCCCTCGCTGGTGTCACTGGTGAAGATTGAGGCTCCTTGATTGCTGGGCCAGGGCACGGGCATCACAGTATCATTCAGTGCTTAGAATATTGTTCCCATTGTTTCCCTCTTCCAGGAAATGGACCTGCAATGAAAATATAATACAGGAACAGTCTACTCAGTTGAAGATGAATCAGCAGGATGATTTAGAATAAAATTTGTAGAATGGAGTTGCCAAATTTAGGCCACTGGAAACACAGTGGGAAGGGAGGAAAAGTATTCCCAGTAACATTTGCCACCTAATCTAAGATTCAGTTGTTACATAAAGCTACTGGGGGTGTAGGAGCTCTTGCCTCTATAGTGGGGAAGTGTTGTTACCTTGCCTCCAACAGTTTGTTTGAATAAGTTTGGACTGATAATTTTCTCTCAAAGAAATTCGGCACATCAAATTATGAAACTGTTCTTTGGTCTCATATAGCAGACGTGTACATATCATATCTGCTTCTCCTATCTCCCCTGCAAGATGTTGTGATTCTCACTTCCACATGGTTTCTGCCAGATGCTATACCAAAAGGGTTATTTACCCCCCTGTAAAAGCAGAAGAGTAATCTTATTTGCCAGCCCCTATGCCACACCCCTCAAGCTGACCCTTTAGGTACCTACAGCTGTTTATGAACCCTGGTTTCTAATGCCCTTCCACTGCTCTGGTAGGGTGGCTGTATCTGAACCTCTGCCCTGATTGTCAAAATAAATGATCTTTTCTGTTTGGCAAACCTTTTTCAAAGTTTGTCTGGCTGAAGGCGCAGCCCTTACTACTATTACCATCTCTTATGTAACCTAAACAGGAAGGAGAACTATAGCCGGTGAACGCCCTTCTCAAAACATTTGTGACACTGCATGTTAACACAAACATGTGAAAAAAAATTAACTGTGCCCCACCCTAGTCTCTGAGAGAAGAGCAAAAAAATGGGGACTCATTTCCATCAAAGTTACTCTGTTTGCTATTTTTACTAAGTGTTAAAGGCAGTACTTAACTTGTAGTGACATTAATTTTCTTTTCAGTCTGTATTCTTCAGTTTAGGCCTATAGGCTCACTAAAATAGATGCAACTCCTTGTACAGATGGAACCTGACTGTCCAGTTTTGTATACCTTATCTTTTGCATCCTTGTTTTTTGGTTCCAGCCTCATAATAACTAACTTCACTCAGGTATCTTGCTTCTATACCCCTCCACCTTAACTTTACTCATTTAGCACTCCAGCCGCTCCCATCTAACTCAGCATCTCCTACGACCTATCAGTTCCTTTGAGTGCACTACTGCACTGTGCCCTGACAGCTCACCCACAGGTCGCCTACAGTTAGATATCAGTGTCACTGAGGTGCAGCAGGTATCGCATTCACCTTTGGTGCAGAAGGCACTGGGTTCTATTCACAAATCAGGTAGATACTTTGCAATGCAGAATTGGGGGAGGTGGTGCTGCATGCCTGAGTGTATCGTCCTTCAGAAGACAAATTAAGCCGGGGTCCCATCTACTTGAGCTGGTGATAGCTTAGGTGGATGTAAAAGATCCCATGGCATCTGTTGAAAAGAGTAGGGGAAATTCCTCAATGCCCAGGTCAAATTTCCCCCTAGTAGTATAAATAGCACCTCGGATCTCCCCTGAAAAGAGGCTATTAGCCTAGTGGGACTAACCCACTCAACAAAGGATTAAAAAAAAAAATATATATATATATATATATATATATATATATATATATATATTTTTATATATATATATATATATATATATATATATATATATATATATATATGTATCAGAAGAGCTTTTGGAAATGTTTATTATGTGTCTGCTGTTATACAGGTGAGGTGCCACTTTGCTAGTGTTAATCTAAGCACAGGAATCCATATGAAGTGCTGGACAGTTGGCTTGGTAGGGCACAGATGGAGGACTTAGGATGTTATCTTTACATGTGGGAGGTCAGTCTGTGCTGACTGATACTGTGTTCCCACTTAGTAAGGGCTAGGTGCAACTATATATGTAACATCACAAATCATGGTGGTGATGCCCAAATGTTCTAATGTCGCTGTGCACCCAAATCCCAATGTTTTTTTTAAAAGAAAAACTCCACAAGTTATAACTTAACTGACAATAATCTCCTTTGCAGTCTTTGATTCTAGTCTGAACTCTCATACTTTGCTGCAGACTCCAATCAGCCACCATCCTAAAACTGGCAGGTTGGAATCAGGGCCTCCTTAGATCACCAAAGCAGTTACCCGAAAGAATCTTCTAAGGGACTGGA